>NC_060886.1:5131013-5333513 GCF_014805685.1 Silurus meridionalis
AATGATGGAACTGTAATGAATGGACATTTGGTGTCACCCAGATGAAGATGGGTTCCCTTTTGAGTCTGGTTCCTCTCAAGGTTTCTTCCTCATGCCATCTCGAAAAAATTTTGGGCTCACTCATTAGCAAAAAATTTATAAAGAACAAACTTATAGGCACTAAACTTTCTTTCGGCTTCTCCCATTAGGGGTCCATTGGGACCGGCACTAAGGCTTGTGCAACCCTAATGGCTGGGGTTGGTTCCCTGACCGGGGATTGAACCCGGGCCGCAGCGGTTGGTAAAAGTGCTCAAAAAAAAAAAAAAAAAATTTTCTCCTTTCATTTTATTTTATATTTGTTACTTATGATTTTTTTAGTCTTTCAAAGTCTTCATGCTTGTGTTATGGCCTTGTGCACCAACCTACTGGCTTCTTGACATATGTACTATTTTCTAAAACATAGTAAAAAATATTCAGTGCTTTCTTTCAATCCCACACTACACGGTATTCGCTATTGCACAAGCAATGTGACCAACCAACCACAAAATACTCATAATGCACAGTGTTGTTTGGTTTACTTGGTTTGATGGTTAACTTGGTTACATTACCACAGTTTGATTCAGGTTAATAAATGTGTGTATAGAGAATTAGCTAATATTCTACATGATTGTTTATCCGCTAAATTGCAACTAATGTCACATCTCCAGGAATTATTTTCTGTTCAGTGCTTTTTAATATTCTCATTCATTAGAAAGATGATTTGGGCACCATTGTATACCCAGCATGATGCTGATAATGAAGAGAAAATGAAAGATACTTATTATAACTTAATATATTCAATATTATGCTTAATGATGCTCAGTTTACTATATTTTGCATTTTGTTAGTGTTTGGAATTTATCAGATGAATCAGATTTGACATGAGGTCAGATTTTCAGCCATTGCCATTTGCTCATTTTCTAAGATTATTATAATGGAAATAGAAACAGTGTTGAAAGAAAATTTTTTTTTTGCCAAATTAATATGATCATCTATCTAATTAAAATATACAGTGCCATTTAATGTTTTGGAATGACCTAAGGTTTTTGAGTGACCTTCCCAGTGACAGTACCAGTTCATCCCAGAGCATTCAATAGGATTTAGGTGCGGAGGCTGAGCAGACCATTCCATGATGGATAACACTCCAGTCAACCCTTACAGAGTTTGGACGTACACTCCAAGTCAGTCCAGATGGAACTTCATGGTGTTGAAGTATGGAATGTTAGCCATGTTGGTTCAGGATCCCTTTCACCCGGAATTACTCTCCACCCTTCCCTGCACCAAAACAAGAATAGAATAGAATAGAATAGAATAGAATAGAATAGAATAGAATAGAATAGAATAGAATAGCATAAATCAGTACATGCTTTATCATTTTATTGAAGTTCTCATGAATGCATAACGAGTTCATGCTAATGCTTTTTATCCTGTGCAAAACAGATTGTTATATAAAAAAATAGTGGAAAGACATTACCAAGAAATCAAGATGTGCAATTTTTAAACAAAACAGTGCTTCCTATTCTATATTTTAACATTTATACAGTTATTTATAAGTCATTGTTCATCATTTATGGTCATTTGATTATTACCAAATACAAAAAAAACAACATAATAAGGAAACTAATTTACATTGAAACAGTTTAAGATCATGTAGCACATAAAAATAAACAAATAAAAGATGCATATCCATTGTCCTAAACAGAAATTATACGAGACAGAGGCTAGATGCTCTAGACGTATATATTATGGTTGTCAGAGAGAGATACAACAATGCACAGCTTTGACTTTGCATAAACGAGTGGAAGTACTCCATTAGGCGAGTTTGTCAGATCAGGAGAAGTGCTGGCACATGCAAGCAGAGTGACTCGGCCCCAGAATTTCAATGGCAAATTCATAAATAATTACCCTGAGGCTTAGCTGGCATCCACACACAGAGCTGGCACAAGTCTGGAGCCTGGCCTTCACTGCAACCATACTGTCACTTGAACTCCTAAAAGTGAAGGAATATGCAGGATGTAATTTAGTAAAAAGGTTTGAGAAGGACTAAGAGTGTTTGCTTGAATTGAAGAAAACAAATTTGGTCATTTTGATTTTGATGGCTGCAACACGTCTCAAAAAAGTTTGGACAGGGCCATGTGTCACTGTGAAGCATCATGTCTTCTGTCCAAATACACATGGGAACTGAGTGGACCAGTTCCTGAAGTTTTGTGAGAGTAATGTTGTGCCATATGTGTCTGATATAGGATTCTAGCTTCCCAACACTTCTGGGTGTCCTTTGTTGTATTTTTTGTTTCATATAAGCCAAATGTGGTTTTAAATGGTAAAAGACTACAGGCAGGCAAGTTCAACACCTGGCCTCTTCTACTATGAAGTCATGCTATTGTAATGAATGCAGTATGCCATAAGGGTTTGGGTTAGGGTTAGTCTTGCTTACATATGCAAGGCCTTCCCTAAAAAGACGTTTTCTGGGTGGAAACATTTGTTGCTTTTAAACCTGTATATACCGTTCAGCATTGATGAAGCCTTTACAAATGTGCAAGCTGCCTATTCTACATGACTGAATGCACTAATGCCTAATGACATATAAAATGCTATCCTTCCTTGCACCCCATAACAGGTCAGCTCTTTCAGGATGATATTATCATTACAGCCTTGCAGGTATGCTATCATGTTTCCACCAATACAGCAGAACCACACTGGATCTGATTCTGCCTGCTGGTGTACTTGGCTGGAGTTGGTGGCCAGCTATATTTCAGTAAAAAAACACAGCACTGAATGAGCCAGGATTCAGATGACAGTAATATAAAAATATAATAGATACTGGGTGAGTAGCAAACACCCACACGGGTCTTAACTCAGAAGCATTAACATCTTGAAATCAGATCCGTCTCACAGCAGCACAGAAAATACATTGAACTGCAATTATACTGTTATTATTTGACCAAGAAAATGGGATCAGATATTGTTTCATCATATTATTCCTGTAAGCAAGATAGAAAAAGAATACATTGTTCATTATAAAATGTAGTATACTGTATGTTTCACCACCAACTAAGCAGGGGAGGGTTAAGGGCCCTTAACCTCCCATTATATTATTATTTCTTACTATATAAATAACCTTGGAAATATGTGGTTCATGATAAAAAAAAAGCATAATTGTCTGTATGGATGGGAAAACTGTTCGGAAACCTGCACACTAAGCCAGAGAGCTTGTTTTTTGTGCCTTCTTTTAGCCATTTTATAGACGTTTCCCCCTGCAACTTAACTCCACTCAAATCTCAGTCTGCAATTGGTAAGTGCTCTGGAAAGCCAGATCATTCTCAAGAAAATTCTGTGCTTCAAAAAACTAAGGTTTTAAAACCAAAATATACACTGGCAGAACCTTTCCATGATGGCGTAATTAATGGCTAATGAAAGCATACGCCTGAGAGCAGATTTTAAAAATTCTAAAATTAAATGGTGTTCATACCTGCTTTACATAATCAAATATTTGAGATATTTTCATTTCATTCGATGTGTTTATAATGTTAAACATGGCTACTAAGCAGCTGTGAATAGCCTACAGTTAAGTTAGCAATGATAGCGATGCTAATCACGATAATGTCAGGGTTTAAAGCTTTATTAACTATTTATAAACTATAAATCAGCAGGAAGACCACGTGTGGTAATACGGTGCTTTTAAAAAGCCCCCCTGAAGTAGCCATATAGAGTAGGTTATGGAAAAATATTTGTTTAATATAAAAGCGTTATTATTCTCAGTCATGTATTTATTTATTACATCTCACACAGTATTGCGATGTGATACTCTCGTTTCCGGCAAAGCTGTTTGAAATTTTCCACGCACTAAATCTGTGTATTTATCACCAACTTTAAAAACGGTCTCCACTACCTGCTCTGATCCCACTTACATAAGTATTAGCTACCCATTCTTTTGACTGACCAATCTTTTGCAAAAAAAAAGGTTAAAGTGCACTAGATATACCGATATCTATAAATGAGACAATAGAGCCCAAGCAACACCTATTAATGGGTGGGGTATTTTAGGCAACAGTTGAACATTTTCTTGTCAAAGTTAATGTGTTAGAAGCAGGAAAAATGGGCAAGTGTAAGAACTTGAGCAAGTTTGACAAAGGACAAATTGTGATGTCTAGACGACTGAGTCAGAGCATCTCCAAAACTGCAGCTTTTGTGGGCTGTTCATGGTCTATTAAAAGTGGTCCAAGGAAGGAACAGTGGTGAACCGGCGACAGGGTCATGGGCGGAAGAGGGCCATTGATGCATGTGGGGAGTAAAGGCTGATCCGTGTGGTCTAATCCAACAGATGAGCTCCTGTTGCTTGAATTCCTGAAGAAGTTAATGCTGTTAATGCGTGGTAGGCCAGAACTGTTTTGGAAGCAAAAGGGGACCAACCCAATATTAGTCAGGTGGTCCTGATGTTATGCCTGATTAGTGTATACTCACATTTGGGTATATTTATTAATGTTGGACATCATAATACTTGATGCTTTGTGTTAAAGGTGTTATTGCTTAGATTTGCTTCCTGGTGTGGGTGTGTGTGTGTGTGTGTGTGTGTGTGTGTGTGTGTGTGTGTGCGTGTGTGTGTGTGTTTGAGCTGCATGACCTTGAAACATGGTCTTTAACACAAATGTGTTTTGGGATTTAGTAGCAAGCAGCAATCCCACAATCCGTCAGTCGTACTTCACAGTCTGACCTGTACATCATACCACAACTCTATCAAATAGCACACTTCGTTTCTTACACACACAAAAATGACAGTTGCCATGTTGCCCAAAGCTGACAGCTTGTTCCATTTACAAAGCAATTGCATTTTCAATAGTTTTCAAGTCCAGAGAGAAACAAAGTAAAATTATTTTTTTTAAGATGAGTTGTCAGCCTGGGGCAGCCAGATAATGATTTTGAGCTGGACAGTCAATCTAAATTTTTTTTGACCATTTTTCTTACTGAGAGACTTTTTTGCATAGTTATTCACATCTAGGTTATGTTTGCTGTTTCACTAACCTCTGTTTGATAATGCTATTAGATAGATAATTAGATAGATTTTCATTGGGTTGTTACCTGATTGTGTTCACCTGTTCTGTGTTTGTCCTTAAATACAATGTTTTATGTCTGTTTATTAAACCTATACTTTAGCGACTTGCATCCATTTGTAAAGCCCCTTTACTTATTTGCCTTGGTTGTATTAATTCATGATTGCTTTGCCTATTTGTATACCAATTATGTTAGCATGATTTTGTGTTTAGGATTATGGATCCTTTAATTGTTCTTGAATAAAATGTTCTGTTCTCAGTGAGTAAAAGCAGTGGGCAAGTAAATGTCAGTTAATTCTGCATTATACAGAGTTTGTAAAGAGAATAAAATAGAGTTTTACTTTTACATTTTTTAAAGAAATTGAAAAAAGATGAATTTATTTTGATAATGCAACAAAAAGTGCCAACACAAGTACTTCCTTAAAAAGTTAAAGATCAGCAATTATAACCTACAAAGAAGTCAACTGTATATATATATATATATATATATATATATATATATATATATATATATATATATATATATATATAGGTTTGATAAGTTAATTTTATTTTATTTGAGAACTACTCTGATCCAATAAAAACATGATTTATGGAGTTCAAAGTTAAAATACTGTTCAAGGTTTTACGTTTTAGAAGTTGTTTAAATTATCACTGGTCAGTTTTATTTTGAATTAGATTTTTTTCTAATTTTGTAAATATTAATTATGGGGAGAACTGGTTTAGGTGTTGGGGCCATGTCCACTGATTGCTCACCTTTTATTTGTACCAGTCCACCTTATTAAAACTGGTTAGAAACAGTCCTGTCTCTAGCAGATGGCATCTAAAGACTGTACTTCTTCCAGCAGTACTTACATACTTACGTACTTAGTACTTAAGAAAGTTCAATATTTGTAAACATTCCTGCTTTTCTAAGTGTTCTGCAGAAGCTGCTTTGTAAAAATGTCCATTGTTAAAGTGCTATACAAAATAAACTTTTGTTGAATTGAAGCAGTTCTGAAAGTCGCTCTGGATAAGGGCTTCTCCCAAATGCCATTGGTGGGCACCTGAACTTGCCATTCCACATTTAGTCCCCACTTTTTGTTAGAATAACCTCAACTATTCTGGAAAGATGTTCCACTAGATTTTGGAGTGTGCTTGTGGAGATTTGTGCTTATTCAGCCACAAGAGTGTTAGTGAAGTCAGGTACCGATGTTGGTGAGGTGAGGAGGTCTGGGGTGAAATCAGCATTTCAATTCATCCAAAAGGTGTTCAGTAGGGTTACGGTCAGAGCTCTATAGCAGAAGATCTTCCACTCCAAACGATGCAAACCATATCTTTACTTGCCATGGATTTGTGCACAGGGGCATTGCATGCTGGAACAGGTTTCGGTTTCCCAGTTCAAGTGAAGTCTAAATAGTCAATCCATATACGTCATATACAATTGTGTGTGTCTAATTTTGTGATAACAGTTTAAGGAAGAACAACATATGGCTGGAAAAGTCAGGTGTCTCAATACTTTTGTTTATAAAATGCATCTGTGACATCATCATACAGTGATCTCTCTGTAGACTATTTCCTTAAAGCAAACCTCAACAGTTCTTTTCCAGTTGATTTTGTACATTCTTCTTAAAGAATTATTGGTAAAACTGTCTAATTAATAAATTGTAATATACAGCACACTGTTAGACACTTACCCCTCTTTTGCCCTGTCTCCTGTTAGGGGCAGTAGAGGGTGCCAAACACTGATAATATCTCAATGCTCATGAGCCTGGATTCACTATGACAATCCTTAAACAGAATGCAGCATAAAGACGCCATTTATTCTTCTTCCTTTCCTTTTTTTTGTAGTAGTTTTAATTATCAGAATAATAGACGTACATAGTTACAGAATTACACACAAGAAAAGAATAAAGTGAAATCGAAGAACAAGATAATTATCAAAAATGCAGTTTTCACTAATTGGAAAAAAAATTCTGTTATTTCAATATTTTATTATATGATCTATTATTTATTATTTTAATATAAAAGTTCTGTTATAATGAGTGATTTTCAATGTTTCCTTGTTCTGCTGCTGGTTTATTCGTTTTAGGCTTGTGCAATATAACAGTGTAATATCCTGCCTTGAACAAACTGTCACTACACAATTAAACCACAATTCTCATGCTGAATTTTGAGTTGTGATTTATTGGGAAATTTCCACTTCTGCTTTAAAATGACGACAGAATTTCATATACTGGCTGCCATCAGAAAAAGATTCATGTAGTTGGACGTTCAAATCCAATAGTACCATTATTTCCAATCTTCAGTTGTCCCGTGAGTCTTCGGTTGATGGTAGCTTAGTGAATAGGATATTGGAATTTTAATTTGAAGGTCATTTGTTCAAACACCACCAAGCTGCTCCTGCTTGTTGGCTGACAGGAATTGAGCCCAAGTTGGACTTCTCTATATTGTATCCCTCAAGGTTTGATATGTCCTGCGTACTGAGATTTATTTCAGCTCTCCACAACTTTCCAACAAGAGTTGTTCATTTGAGTTACTGTGGCCTTCAGCTCATTTCTCAACAAATTGATCCACCTTCAAACCTACAACTTTGAGTGACCATTTGTTGAAGTTTTCAACAAAGACATTAAAAACTAGCTGTTATCTACAGAAATGACTTCCAGGAAAAACAACACTTCTAGGATTCCAAGGACTTGGCTCTCTCGTCATGTTTCATTTGAATTCAGGGTGGCTGAATCTGCATTCATTTATCTGCTCAGCCTTTTCAGGACATGTCTGGACTGCTGCCAGTTCAGAGGCATTTTCAGATCATCTGCACTACACAAATTAGATTGCTATAGAGACATCTCGCTTGGTGGTTCCTGAAGGTCTAACAGGTATTAGATTTCTGCAGGAAATGAACCAAAGTAAAAAGTCTAGGAATAAAGAGTGGGTTTATGGCAAGACATGACGCAGAGGAGGATGGGATTATGAATATTCTATTATGGTGCCATTAAATGCTTGTTTACACTCGTAGTGTTATATTTATGTACATGTAATATGTACAATCTGAACAGTACGGTGACAGTCAATCAAGAAATTCAATTTAGTTTGCTGAAGAACTACATATGACTGGAAAAGTCAGGTGCCCCAATACAATAGATTATATAATGTATGTCTTTTCACATGACCAATGAGCCTGAAATCATTTTCCAAAATACAGTAATATCTAGCTTTATACATGTTTGTAATCCTGTCACACTGACAGCTCACAGCATTATAATATCTCCAGACTATACAAATTTCGTATATAGATTAAAAGACAATCATATATGGCTAAAAAAAGTTGTGTCCCAATTATTTTGATCCATATAGTGTACACTGACTACAGGTCACAGGTTTAAAGAGGAAAATATATGTACCTTGTTAATAGAAGGCAAACTGACATTTACATCCTTGAGTCTCTATCAATGAATAAATCTACACTGGTACGCTAGATAACAAACTTAAGATAAATCAGACTACAACTCTGTTGAGAGGATTTTTTTTTTTTATCTAAACGACAAAGAAAATCTGGTAAGTGCTAGTTTAAGTGTTTTATGAAGAGATAGGTCTTCACCTTTCGTTCGAAGATGCCAGGGACTCCGTGGTTCAGGCATCGAGGGGAAGTTTATTCCACCACCTCGGTGCCAGAACAAAGAAGAGCATTGATGTATACTTACCTCTCATTCTGGGAGAAAGTGGTACCATTTGAGCAGTGCTAGAGGCAGTGTGGTGCAGAGAGTGGTGTAACAAACTTGTAGAAATCCATCTTTTTTTATTTTTCTGGTTTGTAGCTGGAATGCAAAAGTCATTCTGACTCCTGTATCTGGGGTCAGTCAAAAGCAGTGTTCTTGCAAAACAAAAATGTGATGCAACACAAAGTTATGACATGTACATTACTTTTTGAAAATTGAAGATTGTGGACCTTTAAAGAAGTAGATGCCGACCCCACAAACATCCCGAACCATCTAGAGACTTACTGGCTTCATTGGATCCCACTTCATGTTAGTTCTCACTCTCCAGTGTTCTGTATTGTTCAAAGACTATAATCACACTCTTGATGTAACCCAAATAAGAATGGGTTACCCTTTTGAGTCTGGTTCCACCTAAGCTTTCTTCCTCATGTCATCTCTCATGCCACAGTCACCATGGCTTGCTCATTAGGGATAAATACAAACCATTCACCTTAACTGTTTAATTCCGTAAGCTGCTTTGGGACAATGTCTGTTGTGAAAAGTGCTATAGAAAAGTGCTTCATCCTCAGCATTCTCCTACCGATATACCCCATGTCCCTCCTCCACACATGTCCAAACCATCTCAATCGGGCCTCTCTCACTTTGTCCCCAAAATGTTCTACATGTGCTGTCCCTCTAATAAACTTATTTCTAATCATGTCCATCCTGTTCACTTCCAACGAAAACCTTAACATCTTCAGCTCTGCTACCTCCAGCTCCACCTCATGTCTTTTACTCAATGCCACTGTCTCTAAACCATACAACATCTCAGGTCTCACCACAGTCCTATAAACTTTCCCTTTCACTCTCACAGATACTCTTCTATCACAAATCACTCCTGCTATCACTCTTCTCCACCCACCCCACCCTGCCTTCTTCTCTAACACACTTCCATTACTTTGCACAGTTGACCTCAGGTACTTAAACTCATCCACCTTCACCACCTCTTCTCCCTGCAACCGCACCCCTCCACTGCTCTTCCTCAGCATGAAACCATACTTTTACAGGGGAATGTGACTGATCAACTTAATTCCCCTGTAGTTACTGCAGGTCTGCACATCTCCCTTATGCTTAAAGATCAGTGTTAGCACACTCCTTCTCCATTCCTCAGGCATCCTCTCACCTTCCAGAATCTTGTTAAACAATCTTGTTAAAAACTCCACTGCCATCTCTCCTAAACATCTTCACGCTTCTACTATGTCATCTGTTCCACTGACTTTAAACTCTTCATCCTCCTAATAGCTACTCTCACTTCTTACTAATCCTATCCACTTTATGCTTCACCATCTCCACAGCATCCAACCCTCTCTCTCTCTTATATCCCTCTTTTATCAGCTGACAGTCATAACCTTTATCCTTGACCAAAATGCCTCTGGTGTTGAAGCCTAAAGTTTGCATTCCCAAAGATCTTTTATTGACATTGACTTTCTTTGGATCTTGCTACAGTCTTCATTTTTGCTCAAGGATTTAAATGTGTAGAGGGGGCTTGTGTGTCAGAGTATAGAAAAATATAATATACGTACCTACTGAAGCATGTTACATTTAAAGCATTTTCCATTCATCTTTATCGTTATACGAGGTTGTAGTGCATCTGGAGTTTATTCTGGAAAACTGCTCTGTATAAAAATTACTGTCGATTTTATAGTAATTCACTGCACCCCAGGACTCGCAACCTGCCAACATATTTCCAGTAAAGTGACGTACAGTATAAAATGACACATAAAATGCAGCATATATCGCTGATGGAGGATCCAACAGAGCTGAAGGACACAACCATGGTATTTAAATAAATGAGCTTCTGACTTGTATCTTAAAGCCTTGCCACTAAATGAACGCAGCTAACTCTATCATCCTCTATGTATTCAATGCAGTCTTTTATTGGAGTCAGTTCAGTCATAGTAGTCATTGGATCGATTTGAGTAGTAAAGCTAATAGATGAAAATTTACAGCATTCTCTTTTACAGTGTGTGTGTGTGTGTGTGTGTGTGTGTGTGTGTGTGTGTGTGTGTGTGTGTGTGTGAAGTGAAGTGAAGCTCCACCCAGAGGAGATGGGAAACATCTTAGATAAAAATAATCTTAGCTGCTTTTATTTTTTGGTACAAAAGTAAAAAGTGGTGGAAGTTTTTTTCTATTGCAGAGGTGGGAAGTAATTAAGTTCAAATAATTTGTTACTGTACTTAAGTAGATTTTTCTGGTTTTATTTGGTATTTTTTCTAATCATTGTGTGACATTTTCAGCCCATCAACCTATTTCCTGTCAGCTTTTTTAATCTACCAGTGGTGTTTCATTTCCTGGCTCTCACACACCACAGATGTAGACTAGTTTACGAAGTTAACTAGAAGTATAGTGGATGAGACAGAGGGAGTCATTGATGTAAACATAACTGAGAACTGCATATACTTGCTAGCTGACTAAATACTGGCTGACCGATGGCTTTGTGACTAAAAACTGTAACCTCCGGTGCACTGGAAGTCAGTAACCCAGCCTGTGCAGAGCAGAGACTTGGAGAAAGGCCTCATACTGTGTTCAGGATTGTTCTTGTTGCTCAGATGAAAAGTATAAAAAAAATGTCAAAGAGGACATGCAGACTAGAGATAACACATTTTCTGGCTTCTGTTAGCCATTAGCTGTGTGACTCAGTCCAGTTCTCTGCTCGTTCCTATTTGTCCTATTAGTCACTGCGTCTATGGCTACAGTAAAACCCTGCGTTAACCCAAGCAGTGTGAGAAATCTGCAACCGCTCGTGATCTTCCTTTTCAGCCGATGGCCTTATTAGCAGGGTTTCCGTCACAGCCTGAATGTCATCATCACTTGCGAAAGTGGAAAATCTAATCTCTCACGTCGTTCTTTTTTTCCTCAGTGGGATTAAAACGCTATGTGCACAGTTTTCACACTTCCAGCCATGAGTCAGGCTCCATCATGATGTCAGGTCAGATATAATGAGAAAAGTGCTCTTTTGCGTGCTCTCTCTCTCTCTCTCTCTCTCTCTCTCTCTCTCTTGCTTTCTCTCTCTCTCTCTTTATTTACTCTCTCACGCTCTCTTGCTCATCCTCTTTCTCTGTGTTTTACTTGGACTAGCTGACAGTGAATTGGGCAATGAATGACTGGAAGAAAGTTCTGTTAACAGATGAGTCCAAATATGACATTTCTGTCCCTAACTGCAGAACTTGAGTAAGACGGAGAACAGGAAAGATGTTAGCAGACTGCATCACCCCCACAGTCAAACATGGAGGTGGAAGCTAAATGGTTTGGGATTGTTTTAGAGCAGGAAAAGTTGGAGACTTATTCCGGAAAGTGAAATGAATCCTGAACCAACCATTCGATATTTCAACTCCATGCAATTCTATCTGGACTGCAGCTAATTAGAACAGAATTCAAGTTCAAGTTTATTTCTGTAGTGCTTTTCAAAATGGACATTGTCTTAAAGCAGCTTTACAGAATTTAATATAATATAAAAATGGTAATAAAGGTGAATGATGTGTATTTATCTCTGATGATGAAGTCTGGGGCGGTTGTGGCAAGGAAAAACTACCTTAGATGGTATGTGAAAGAAACATTGAGAGGAACCAGACTCAAAAGAAAACCGATCTTCATTTGGGTGATATCAAGAGTGTGTCCTTCCTACAGTCAGTTGACATCGTGGAACCTGAGCAACTCATAAAAGAGCTCAACATCTGAGATCATAATAGACCCAACACCAATTCCTCCATGCCAGAGCCTTTAAACGTTCAATGATGGAGAAACAGCACATGTAGAATGTTATATTCTGAGTAGCAATTAAGAGGTTGTTTGTCTTTAAAGTCCAGTGGCCAAGCTCTACATGCAGTGGGATCCAAATGGTGCTGGTACATCTCTAAATGGTTCGGGATGTTTGTGGGGTCGGCGTCTACTCTTTAAAGGTCTTCATGAGGTGGGACACCATTGGAGCTGGCGCAACCTCAGGATGCCTCAGGATGGGTAGAGAAAGAGAAGCAGTGGAGAGGAATTAGTGTAGCTGCTGTTCATAATAGCACAAGATGATAATGTACATGTGATCAGATGTACTGGAGCACAAGGTTATGATATGTGATGTGTGTTATGTGTAGGATTTGCTAAAAAGATACGTTTTTAATCTACACTTAAACTGGGAAAGTGTGTCTGAGCCCCGAACACCGTCAGGAAGACTATTCCAAAGTTGAGGAGCTAAATGTGAGAATGTTCTAATACCTTTAGTGGACTTTGCTATTCTAGGAACTACTAGAAGTCCAGAGTTTTGAGATCTCAAAGAGTGTGACGGATTGTAGCATGGTAAAAACTAGATAGATACATGGGAGCCAAACCATTTAGAGCCTTGTAAGTAAGTAGCAACAGTAGTCGATTCAAAACCAAACAGTGTAGGATGATAAGATTGGGGGTTTATGGTCATATTTTCTCGACCTTGTGACAACTCTGGCTGCTGCCTTCTAGACAAACTGTAGCTTGTTTATTTATGATTAATGACTCCACCTGGATACTGGACTACTTCACAAACCAACCACAGTATGTAAGGACTCGTGATTGTAAATCTGACATGGTTGTCTGCAACACTGGAGCCCTGCAGGGAACAGTCCTGGCTCCGTTCCTCTGTACTGTCTACACTGCAGACTTTATGTTTAGCTCAGCAACCTGTCACCTGCAGAAGTTCTCTGATGACTCTGCCATTGTCAGCCTAATCACGGATAATGATGACAGGAAGTACAGAGGACTAATCCAGAACTTTGTGGACTGGTGCCAATGGAGCTGCCTCCAGATAAACGTGTGGAAGACATAAGACCTTTGGCTGTGGTAGCGCTTACATCTCTAATCACAGTATCGTGTTGGCGGGCAAATCATTTTTAAATGGAGATCTTAAAGGCCGGTGGCAGGGGGGAGACCCCCTCAACCAGGGCAGGTCTTCCAGGGTCCATGGTGCCTAGATGCTGTAGTGAACGATACCAGAGCGGACCGTGTTCTAGGTGCACAGGGCCTGGGCAGAGAAATATGCAGAGTTTAAGAAAGGATTTTTTAATGAAACTAAAGTGTAGCATCTGGACATTTATGTATTTGGTTTGGCAAAGTAAATCTTTATATGTTAAATTATCTAGTTTCTGGCATAAAAGCAAAAGGAACATGCAAGTGTCTCTCAAAAAAACATAAAAGTTTAGGTGCTTCCATACACATGCATATATATATATATATATATATATATATATATATATATATATATATATATACAGTGAGGAAAATAAGTATTTGAACACCCTGCTATTTTGCAAGTTCTCCCACTTAGAAATCATGGAGAGGTCTGAAATTGTCATCGTAGGTGCATGTCCACTGTGAGAGACATAATCTAAAAAAAAAAAAATCCAGAAATCACAATGTATGATTTTTTTAACTATTTATTTGTATGATAGCTGCAAATAAGTATTTGAACACCTGAGACAGTCAATATTAATATTTGGTACAGTAGCCTTTGTTTGCAATTACAGAGGTCAAACGTTTCCTGTAGTTTTTCACCAGGTTTGCACATACTGCAGGAGGGATTTTGGCCCACTCCTCCACACAGATCTTCTCTAGATCAGTCAGGTTTCTTAGTTTGAGCTCCCTCCAAAGATTCTCTATTGGGTTTAGGTCTAGAGACTGGCTAGGCCACGCCAGAACCTTGATATGCTTCTTACAGAGCCACTTCTTGGTTATCCTGGCTGTGTGCTTCGGGTCATTGTGATGTTGGAAAACCCAGCCTCTACCCATCTTCAATGCTCTAACTGAGGGAAGGAGGTTGTTCCCCAAAATTTCGCAATACATGGCCCCGGTCATCCTCTCCTTAATACAGTGCAGTCACCCTGTCCCATGTGCAGAAAAACACCCCCAAAGCATGATACTACCACCATGCTTCTCAGTAGGGATGGTGTTCTTGGGATGGTACTCATCATTCTTCTTCCTCCAAACACGTTTAGTGGAATTATGACCCAAAAGTTCTATTTTGGTCTCATCTGACCACATGACTTTCTCCCATGACTCCTCTGGATCATCCAAATGGTCATTGGCAAACTTAAGACGTGCCTGGACATGTGCTGGTTTAAGCAGGGAACCTTCCGTGCCATGCATGATTTCAAACCATGACGTCTTAGTGTATTACCAACAGTAACCTTGGAAACGGTGGTCCCAGCTCTTTTCAGGTCATTGACCAGCTCCTCCCGGGTAGTTCTGGGCTGATTTCTCACCTTCCTTAGGATCATTGAGACCCCACGAGGTGAGATCTTGCATGGAGCCCCAGTCCGAGGGAGATTGACAGTCATGTTTAGCTTCTTCCATTTTCTAATGATTGCTCCAACAGTGGACCTTTTTCACCAAGCTGCTTGGCAATTTCCGTAGCCCTTTCCAGCCTTGTGGAGGTGTACAATTTTGTCTCTAGTGTTTTTGGACAGCTCTTTGGTCTTGGCCATGTTAGTAGTTGGATTCTTACTGATTGTATGGGGTGGACAGGTGTCTTTATGCAGCTAACGACCTCAAACAGGTGCATCTAATTTAGGATAATAAACGTAGTGGAGGTGGACATTTTAAAGGCAGACTAACAGTTCTTTGAGGGTCAGAATTCTAGCGGATAGACAGGTGTTCAAATACTTATTTGCAGCTGTATCATACAAATAAATAGTTTAAAAATCATACATTGTGATTTCTGGATTTTTTTTTAGATTATGTCTCTCACAGTGGACATGCACCTACGATGACAATTTCAGACCCCTCCATGATTTCTAAGTGGGAGAACTTGCAAAATAGCAGGTTGTTCAAATACTTATTTTCCTGTATGTGTATATATATATATATATATATATATATATATATATATATATATATATATATATATATATATATATATATATATATACACACACATACATACACCTGACTTTACTGGTTCTTTCCCAAACTGTTACCATAACATCAAAGGCAAACAATTATTTCGGATGTCTTTGGATGTGGTAGCGATACTGTTCTGCATGACAATGCCCCTGTGCGCAAAGCCACGAAGATATGGTTTGCTTGGGTCTTAAGTGGATAAAGATTGGACTCCTATAGAGCTCTATAGAACCCTACTAACACACCTTTGGGATAAATTAAAATGAATTAGCCTCCTACATCAGTACATGACTTTACTAACACTCTTGTAGCTGAATAAGCGCAAATCTCCACAAGCACTCTCCAATATTTCCAACAATTTCTTCCCAGAAGAGTGGAGGTTATTATGACAGCAATTGGGGGCTAAATGTAAAATAGGATGTTCAAAAAGCACATATGAAAACTATGGTCTGGTGTCTTTAAAATTTTATTGTAAAATTTTATGTCTTTTACTGTTTGACATATTTTATTTTTATCTGTCACTCTTTGGTGTGCAATAATAACATAAATAAAATGTAATTAAAAAAATGCTGCAAACCACCAGTTGAGGCCAATCATTTTACATTACATTGAGTAAAGATATAATATATTTAGGCATTAATTGTGTTCAGGGCACAGGGCAGATACATGAACACAGTCAGCAGGTTTCTGCCAGTATCATCTCGGCTTTTTGGCAGCTGCACCAGCCTTACTTAATTACTCTGTTTATAGCCTTCATATTTCCTCATTATTACATCTTTTATTTCAGTGCTGAAATACGCTATCTAAGACTTTCTCATGCTTCACACGACTGCCTGTATGAGTGTGTTCAGGGATTACTGATGGATATCCATGCACTGAATTTTCAGCTGTAAAGTTGTAAAGAGTTTCTGCACTTTTTCTTCACATACTTTATTATTCATTAGTCTGTCCAGCTCTCTTACCTCCGCTCACCTCCCCTGCTCAAATAGATCAGCTTCAAAGCATCAGAGCTTTCGTGCTAATACCAAACTCATTAGCATTGCACTTGTAGGTCCCATAGCATCATATAGATACATAGCATTCTGAGGACATCTACTTCCTGAAAACTGGCGAAGGATGAAAAAAATGTATTAAAAAAAAGAGTTATTACTTAGCTTCAGATTTCTCCTTGAGTTCTATTCTATAAAATAAATTTGTAAAGTTGTGGGCAATGCATTTCACGGCCTTCAGTGGTGTCAATCAACCCACCTCGTTAAACCTTCATTATGTTATTTTGTTAGTTACTTGTTGTCTTTTGTAGGTCTTTTAGCCTTAAGTTAGTTTTTAATTGTCATTTGTTATCCCCTTATTGCCTTTTGTTAGTCCTCTGTTGTATTTTGTTCCTCTTAGTCCCTTGTTCGGTTACTTGTTGTCATTTGTTAAATCCCCATTATGGTTTCTCAGTGGTAAAGATGTTGGGCTTTTGCTTAGAATACTAAAGATGTTCAAACCCCAGCATCACCAAGCTGCCACTACTGGGTCCTTGAGTAAAGCCCTTAACCCTCAAATGCTATGGTGTATAAATGAGATCATGGTAAATCGCTCTGGATAAGGCCATCTGCCAAATGCCTTAAGTGTAAAGTATTTTTTTTAGTCCCCCTGTCACTCACAACTCTAAGTTAAATGATAAAAATCAGCATCATGTGCATGGAATCATGAAGATATTTAAGCAATCTCTTTTGAGGAAGATTCAGCTCATGAGTCACCACAGCTTTGATATAGTGAAGGCCCAACAACAGTAATCACAGTAGTGATGATATGCAGTAAAACAATAAACATTGTCCCCTCCATGACCTATTAATTGAGAAAATTGTTGTAATTTGAACCAACAACGATCACAATAGACAATAATCTGTTTTACCAAAATCCATTAAACATGCCCATATCATATTGTTACAACCTTTATGTTTCCGTGCCTGTTTTCTGTTGTGTATGTTGTGTTGTGTGCAGGTCCCATTCCGAACCGGAGTTTCCAGCCTGCCCTAGCCTGCCTTTGTCCCGCCTCCAATTGATGACCTCATGACTAATGCCTCTATTTAAAGAAGAGGAATGGAAGCAACTGGGGAGGGTTGTTGTAGTGGATTTGGTGTGGCGGCTTAGTGGTATATGTTTGTTCTGTGGGTTTTGTTTTGTTTTGTTTTGTTTTGTTTTGTTTTGTTTTGTTTTGTTTTGTTTTGTTTTGTTTTGTTTTGTTTTGTTTTGTTTTGTTTTGTTTTTACTTTGGCCTGTATTTTGACCCTGAACTTGGTTTGCCCTTTAGGACTTGGTTATGTTTTCTGTATATATACCACTGTACATCTAGCACTTGGTTTACTGGCAGGAGTGGTGTGGCTGCCATTTCCTTTGGGGTGGAGGTTGTTGTTCTGTGTTTGTAGTAGGGAGTTTGGGAAGCTTTACTGTATTTCTGTTTCTTTTCTTTTAGGTAAGGAAGCTCCTAAACTTCTTTGCCATTCTTCTTCTAAGCCATTGTAGTGTGTGTGTGTGTGTGTGTGTGTGTGTGTGTGTGTGTGTGTGTGTGTGTGTGTGTAAAAAAAATTCCACTTGTTATCAATATACCAACACCGTGTGTGTGTGTGTGTGTGTGTGTGTGTGTGTGTGTGTGTGTGTGTGTGTGTCTGTCTGTCTGTCTGTCTGGGTCGTAACAATATGTACTGACACTTTACTGACATTTATTCATCTGCTTCATTGGTTACTGTTTGATTTCATAATGTTTGATCGTCTGTCTGTCTGTCTAGACAAACTTATTGTCCATACCTGACAATTTCAACCATATGCAACTCTTCCCCCAAACTAAGTTGAAGTGTGTTAGAGAAGTTAAGAAAAAAGTGTAGGCAGGGTAGAATGTGTAGAGAACAATGGCAGGAGTGATTTGGAATAAAATGGTATCTGCAGGAATGAAAAGGAAAGTTTCTAAGATGGTTCTGTGAGGGTTTGACAAAAAAAAAGACAGGAGATGGCACTGTAAGTGGCAAAGCTGAAGATGCTGAGATTTCATCAGGAATGATAAGGATGGACAGGATTAGAAATAAATTAGAGGGACCAAACAAGTAGGACGATTTGGAGACGAGGTGAGATTGAGATGGTTTGGACATGTGCAGAAGAGGGGCATGGGTTATATCAGTAGAAGAATGCTAAGTATAGAGCCACCAGGCAGGAGGAAAAGAGGAACACCAAGGAGGAGGTTTATGTATGTGGTGAGGGAGGATATGAGGCTGGTTGGTTGGAAAGAGGCAGATATAGAGGACGGGGTGATATGGAGACGAATGATCTGCTGTGGCGAACCCTAATAAGAGAAGCCGAAAGGAGATGCAACTCTTCTGTAAACTGTTGCACACAATTTTTTAATAAATGCCATTAGATGTTGTAGCATGAAATATTCCCTCTACTTTAACTAACCCCCTGTGCACAAAGCCAGCTCTATAAAGACCCATTGGAAGATCTTGAGTGGTCTGCTATAGAGCTCTTGCCTTTGAATGACCACAAATCTCCACAAGCAACTCCAAATTCAAGTGGAACATCTTTCCAAAAGAGTGGAGGTTATTATAACAGTGACTAAATGTTAAATGGGATGAACTGTATCTGGGGAGCTTTCGTGTGTTAGGTCAAATGATATATTACTGAGAAGTATCATTTGTCATGTTCACTGATTCTGCAAAGAAAAAATGTGTGATTACAGGAAATGGAGGTCCTCGTGTAACTCTGATCAGCCAGTTAGAATCGTGATTAGGACTGCACCTATTTGTTGCAATATATAAACAATTTTTAGTTTTTTTTTTTTTAAATAATTACCCTTCCTTTCAAACAACAGAAATTAGTTTTCTTACTACAATAAATGAGTTAGCTTTTTTTTTTTTACTTTCTCTTCTTATTGAAACTGTGCTGCTGTTCCACAAGATTAGGAAAATCGATTTGCATATTGTAAATGTTCCACTTGAAACACTTGATATTTTCTCCATCGCCCCCCTTCCGAGGACCGTCTTATTGTCCCTGTGATAAACCTCTGAATCCGGGCTGCCAGATTTATTTTCCTGCTTTACTCGTTTTTACAACATGGTGCTGCAAGCAACTGATTGTGTCTACAAGATAATGCTGTCCATCTGCAACACTCCTGCAACATAAAGCCTTGAACGGTTTTTAAATGTACAACATCGGACCATTATGCTGAATTTCAAACGGGGATTTTTGCACCTTATTAAGATGATGATGATGATGACTCTTTAAATTCTTTTGCATCCATAAAGGGCTTATTGGACTTAATTTTCTGAGATCTCTTACTCCGAGTGTGTAGTTGTGGTTGACTGCATTAGTTTACTCATTATTGTTGTTACATACAAAGATACATGTATAGTTTTGTGTTACTCTTTTGCTCTCCCTCCTTCCTGTCTTATATAAAATCACACACAATATATATTATATATAAAATTATTAGTAGATGCACTATTTTTTTTTAATATTTTAATTTAGAAAGTGTACACTCTGGTGGGCATATTTCTATGTAGTGATGTGGAAAATGGAATTTTTGGAGACGTTTTAGGATTGTCTTACACATTTATAATTTTGTGAAATACATTCTCAGGGCTTGTCTTCATACTCCTCATAATACCAAGCCTGCTATTGTTTATTGTTTTTTTCATGATATTGACCTGCTTTTGTTACAGGTTTCTGATTCGAGCCAAGCCCACTAGGGATTCCTGTTTGTAGATCGTCTGACCCTGTTTGGATTTTGACCCTGTCACAATTTGGATTTGTTTGCACTTCTTTTTATAAAGACGGAGTTTCCTGAATTTGCATCTAAGCATACATTATTTTTTGTTTCGTTTTTCTGCGAGTAGCACGATGCGAGTAGCACTACCGCCTCAAAACTTTAGGGTCTCTGGTTCAATCCACAGCTCGGGTTCCTTCTGGTTTTAAAGTTGTTTTCCCCACTGTCCACAGCAGTGGCTGTCTCAGACATGCTAAATTATGTAGCGCTTTCCGGCGATCACTTTGGGGTCAATTCTTGCATTTTAATTCAATTGATTTTTTTAGTGCTTATCCTTTAACAATGAATATTGTCTCAAAGATAAAAAAGATAAAGCCAATATCAAAGTATGTACAAGTTTGTTCCTTATAACTCTGTTTGTCCCTAATGAGCAAGCCTGTGGAAAAACTCCTGGCGATGGCATGAGGAAGCATGATTAAGATTTCTTGGGATAGCCTTCAGATCCACCTAGACCTTATACAGGAAATAATAGAACTCAAGGACAAATGATAAATGAATGGATGAATGAATTGATTGAGGAATAAATGAATGAACGTGACTGGTTATATTTTTTTTTTCATTTGTGCTTTGATTCAGAATGTTTCCAGGTTGAGTTTAGTTTACAGTAGTAGAATGACAACTCGGATTTCTTTTTCAGTACTTGGTGAGTTCACATGCTTTACAAAGAGCATGTTAAATAAACTGTAAACCTACTGCTATGCAGCTATGTACAGTAGATTAAACATATTCTATCACCTGCCACTAGGTTACACTGTTGCTACCCTAAATTTTACAGCACAATATGTCGCATGTGTAGCAAACACTTAATGCAATTAGAACTTGAATCCTAAAATCCTTAAATGCACTGAATATTATGGAGATATATAAATTAATAAAACGTTTGTCAATCAAAATATTATATATAAAAATATTGCACGATTGTCATGATTTAACTTGTGATTAATCGCAAATTAATCGCACATTTCTATCTGTTCTAAATGTACCTAATACTTTAAAATTTTTAATTAATAAACATGGCCATGGACAGATGTGGATGATTTATGCAAATGTATGTTTATTATTAGTAAAACCAAATTCAACAGCGCATGAAGACCAAATATTCTTGTAAATGTTTTAAAGTATCATTTACATTAAAATAATAAACTCAGATCATTTGTTCCACACAGCAAAAAATATTCATATAAAAATCATTTAAATGGTATTTTATGTACAAATTATTGCTCCTAATGTATCTGAAACAAATAACAATGATTATTACACAATATTAAGTAAAAATAAAACGAATTAACCTTTTACCTCTTTACCTTAGAAAAAAGTCGTAGAAGGAGAATCTCCTTCCATGAGAACATGTGGTCATAGTAAACAGTACACAGGATCTTTCTACAAGTAATTTTTTGTTTTCCATTTTTCCCCCAACTATAACGAAACTGAACCAAACCGTGACTTAAAAAATGAGGTATGTACCGAACCATGATTTTGTGTGTGTGTGTGTGTGTGTGTGTGTGTGTGTGTGTGTGTGTGTGTACACTGTAATTTAGAGTTGCTTAACTGTAGATCCAACAAGCTTCAGCTTCACAATATCAGTCAGGGACAGGTGTCAAAAATGTTTGACACCACATTATTAACAAGTTTGGAGATGGTTGTAGAGACACTCCACAGAGCAAAACATTTGAATCTCTTTTATACTGTACTGAGCATTCTCCAAAAAAAAAAGAAAAAGAATTCATTATCCTTCCCAATAATTATTTATGAACAAGCCTTAAGCTCAGATTTTTGGCAAAAATATTCCTAGCAGAATTCCTGGGTCCCTGGTGGTCTAGTGGTTAGGATGTGGCGCTCTCACCGCTGCGGCCCGGGTTCGATCCCTGGTCAGGGAACCAACCCCAGCCACTCTCAGTGCCAGTCCCAAGCCTGGATAAATGGAGAGGGTTGCATTAGGAAGGGCATCCAGCGTAAAACATGTGCCAAATCAAACATGCGGATGATCCGCTGTGGCGACCCCTAAAAGGAGAAGCTGAAAGAAAGTTTATTCCTAGCAGAATTCCTGGTGCCATCATTCACCATAGGAACTCATTTAAACAAAGCATTTATTACCTTTTTTCTCTAACCATCATGATTTCATGACAATGGCATTTAGTCTCATTTAAGTGTTTGTAGCTTCAATGATCCTTGGCCAGACTCTGTCCTACATATTGTGGCTTATAGGTTTTTTTGGCATCCCCCTTCTCAAATGCTGAGCCTTTAGTGATTATAGACATTTTTCAGCTCCATGAATTATTTCTATGAGCACATGCAGCTGGTCAGCTCTCAGATGTGAGAGATCAAATGCCTTGTCTGTTTGCATGCAGGTGAGTATCTAGGTCTTTTAATCTCTTGAATCCTAGCTGGATTTTTTAAAGCACTTGGTTTTCTTTGAAAAATAATCCTGAATTGTCAGGTTGAATCTCTAATGATGGTCTAAAGCTACAGCAAAGCATTTCTTTAATTCATTTGGTAGATGCCCTTATCCATAAGGACTTACAAGTGACAATCTAAACCAGGGTCTCCCATCCCCACAATTAAAATTAAAATCCCTCTGAACAAAGCCATAGACATATTTTTAAAGTTAAATTTTAAATGTTTTACTCATATCATATCTGTATGGTTGGCTTTCAATCTAAAACTTTCCTTAGTTATTAACAGAGGTCATGGCACAGAGAGTTCGATAGATTGCTGGAACTATCAGCTGTCGGTAAAAATCCATAGCGATAGTTTTTCCGGATTCCGGTCCGCTGTCATTACGATTGCAGCCTCTAGAGGTGAATCACTGACACTACTTGCTGCGCATATATATTATATTTATTATTTACAACTTATTAATTATATAATTATATTTATTCATGAATATGTTCATTTATTTCTTTTAGCACATGTTTATGATTCAGTGCTGTTTTTTAATTTTGTAAATAAAATTTTTGTAATCAGTTGATTGATCAGCATGTACGATCCAACCTAGCTTTCGGTATCGTTAAATTGGTCAATCTCTAGCTATTAACTTAGCCTAATTATTTGTTAGATTCACCCACCAAACATATGCATAAGTAAGTAAATGTGTTGATAGCAATATATATCAAACAAATGTCATTATGATAGTAATAATCCTCCTTCAATAGACTATATATCTCTTAAAAGGTAATGCTTATTTGTCTGTACGGTGCAAAACAAAATATTAAACTAATCTAGCATTCAGAGGCATATAAACACATTTGAATTCATAATAAAATCTAAATAATAATAATAATAATAATAATAATAATAATACTGGTAGTCACTCATGTAATCTTTTGGTTACAGACTGACCCAGCCCCCAATAAAGAAAGAAAAAATGTGACCCTTACAGAAAAAGGTATGTAAAAGACAATATAAACATTTGAGGTTTTCAAGCCATCCATGAGGAACCAATGAAACGTCTGAGTTTTCATCCCTATCAGTTATAATTGATTTTGTTTTAATAACCATGCATTCGATATGAAAGAAGGCATAACCAATATAATTAAACCAAAAATAATGTTTTTTTCTGACCAATGTTTTACATAAAACTATTTTCCAATCAGGTTTAATGCCTCATCTGACATTTCACCTCCACACCAGCAGAGGTCCCCTTTTTTAATATCTATCCACTTTTCCTCCAACATGTAATACTTCCTGTGTACCGATTAAA
The DNA here is from genome assembly GCF_014805685.1 of Silurus meridionalis. Classification (NCBI taxonomy): domain Eukaryota; kingdom Metazoa; phylum Chordata; class Actinopteri; order Siluriformes; family Siluridae; genus Silurus; species Silurus meridionalis. The sequence goes on from NC_060886.1 coordinate 5,155,176, forward strand.
ATTTAGCAGTCTTTAATCTTATCTGCAAATGGCAGGGTTCCTTGACAGTCAAATTAGAGACCATTTTGACATCTTTGAGAAGAAAATTAATCAAAAACAAGTGAAATCACACGACTGGTTGGAATGAAACCCTGGAGGCACACAGTCTCATTGTAAAATAAGATTGAAGACCCCTGCTCTAGACCATTTCAGCTGTCTATCTAAATAAAGCATCCCCTAAGGCACCATTTTAAATGTCAAGTTATAAAAACATATGACTAGCTTGTAATGATCGAATCTGAATAGAAATTAGATGAAAATGAACAGGATGTCTTTTGAATAAAAATGTGGAGCCACAGTGTTTAGTCAGTCTTCAAACTTTGACCTACCCAATGAGCATGGTTACTTTCTTAATATGGTTTATTATCGCACCAGAGAGACAAACGGCATATCATATGAAGAGGATAGTGTGTCTAGATTTCAAACACTGTCAAAAACATCCTCTTCATAGCTCATTACACATAACAGAAGGGAAGTTGCGAGCAGAACCTGTAAATGTACCACCAGGTGAGTTAGCTGAATAGCTAGCTTTCTTAGTTGGTGAAGGAACACATTACAAGTATATACACACTTACGATATGACATACAGCTTGTATTGACCTTTATATGTTAATTAGTCAAGAGAGAGTCAAGAGGCTTTTATTGTCATTTCTACTATACACAGTGGTACACAGTACACTGTAAAAGACAACGTTCCTCCAGAACCCTGGTGCTACACTAAACAACAACATAGAGCTACAACACAACACAAGCTACATAAGGTGCATCTAGTGCAACCTAGTGCAAATAGTGCAGATGAAAAACAGTACAGACAGACAGTGCAGACAGACAACACAAGACAAGACACAAAACCCAAGATAGCGCCGACCAGTAAACCTACTGTATACTTCGATTGTACAGTACTGTGTGAGGAAAACTGTAAAAACTATACCCGGGAGTGACTATAAACAGACACAATGTAGTGCAAAAAACAACAGCAGTCAAGAGGTGCAAAAGTAAACAGTAAACTGTAAACAGTATAGTATAATACAGTCAAAGGTGCAAAAAACAGCAGGTAAACAGTGTAGTACGGTCAAGTATAAGTGTAGTAAGGTCAAGTATTAGGCCCTAAAGTAGTTTGTTGACGACTTGCACCAAACAGCAATGTCATTTAACATAAGTAACATTGCATATATAGTTTGAAACCAGAAATCTTTTTTCATTACAGCAATCAAAAGGTTTCTCTGTGTTTTAAGCATTTGGAAATCGTTTGTTACTGCCCCCTTGGAACATCCACTAAATAAAAACTTTAAAATCAAACAACTTTTGCATTTCTATTTATCGAATATGTTTCGACAACAATTTGTGTGCACATAAATATCAGTTAGAGCCACTCCGAGCTCTATATCCTTGCGAAGTCTTGCCAACAACTCAACATATACTGGTTACATTGCATGCAGAGCTGTATGTCTAGTCAGTTCTATTTTTAGTGTTTGTTGTTGTTGACATTTGCCTTGTGTATCGACTGTTTTGATTTACCCTTTAGTCTGGACTAGTCGTCTATTCCCGTGTTTGACCTTTGCTTGAGTTCACATTGATTCTTGGCTAATTTGTGATTGAATCTTCTGGATCCTCCTATGTCTTCAGAGTCCTGTTCCTTTCACTTATTTTCCTCATTGAAGGCTCATTAAATGGTTATTTAGTGATCTTTGGAGCCCTTTGATGTCTGCATGAAGACCTCAAAGAAGAAGCCCGTCGCATTTCAAAGATATTTTGCTGATTTTTCAATATATTTGAAAAATGTATTAAGCCGAAGATGATAACGAATGCAATTTCTTTCACTTATAAGAACAACCAACCACCCACTCTATTTAAAAAGTACACTCTGTTTAATCTTGCTGAAGGCAGTGCTTTGGAAATGCAGATTGCTGATAGTAAATCATTAAGAAATCATTTAAAAAGTGCCCGAAGTAGTAAATTTGTTAAATTAAATTTTCATGTGCTTGGCTTTTGGGGAAAAAAATCAAATTCACTCATAGTAAAGAAAACCATTTTAGCTCTCTTTTATCCAAATCCCATAAAGTAATCCACTCCATGCCCATAAATGGTTTCCTCTGTATTGATCGTAAATATAAATGAAGCAGTATTCAGTCGTTTTAAGTTTGTTCTTGCGCTTGTTAAGAGAAAACTAGGAAGATGGAAAGCAGAAAAAAAACACTCAGAATATGCTCAAATGAATCTTTTAACTTCAGTGTCATTCATATAAACTTTAATCCATTTTTTCATTGCTCCGTTGTTTTTATAGAGTAGCCTGTAGCAAATTTAATGTTTTAACAATGAAATATTTGTGATGTATTTGGTCATCCTGGTTCTTATCTGTTGGTTTGGTTGGTTTTGTACTTTCAGTAATTATTTGAGGATTTAGGTGGCTTTCACAAGTCCAAAACAGAGTGAAGTTCAAAGCTGTGCACCGTGATACCAAAATAAGACTGAAACACAACAGGGTGTGGAGCAAATTAAATTAAAATGTGTGCATGTTTTAGCCGATTATCACCTCATTGAACACCTAAACACACTACTAGATGTTTGGTCATGGAAGTGGTAGATGGTTGTGAGTTCAAATTCCAGCACTACCAAGCTGTTACTGCTGGGCCCTTAAGCAAAGCCCTTACCCCTCAAATGCTTGGTGGATAAATGAGATAATTGTAAGTCTGCCAAATGTACGTGTTTATATATTCACCCGTAGTGTATATGCATATTTTACATCCTCAATTCCAAAACCGTTTGGAACCTGTGTAAATTAAACAATAATGCAATGATTTGCAAATCTTAAAAACCCGCATTTCAATCACAATAGTACATAGAAAACATATCAAATGTTTTAACTGAGTAAATATACCATTTGAAGCAGAAAATAAGATCATTGTGTGGGAATTAAGAAGACAAGTATCTGGAGTTTTGGGAGAGAAATCTTGTCATATTCGTGTCTGATACAGGATTCTAGCTGCTCAACAGTCCTGGGTGTTTTTTGTCATATTTTTTGTTTCATGATATGCCGGTTGGAGATAGGTATAAACTGCAGGCAGGCCACTTAAGAACTCTTCTGCTACAAAGCCATGCTGTTGTAATAAATGCAGTATGTGGTTTAGCAGTGTCTAGCTAAAATATGCAAGGCCTTCTCTATAAAAAAAAAAAATCATCTGGATTGATGTAGATGTTGCTCTAAACCCTGTCCATACCTTTCAGCAATGATGGTGAAGTTCCAGATATAAAAGCTGTCCATTCCACAAGCACTAGTTCACCTCCATAACATTAGAGATGCAAGCTTTTGACCTGAGTGCTGCAAACATGCCAGATGATCCTTCTCCTCTTGAGTTTGGGGGATACAGCATTTATATTTTCCACTTGCTTTTCACTTTGCCTCAGTATATTTTACATGAATTTTTTGCACAATTAAGACAACAACGTTTCTGGATCATGTTCACATATGGCGGCTTCTTTGCATGACAGAGCTTTAATGTGCACTTGTGGATGGCTTGGCAAACTGTGTTAACCGACAATGATTTCTGGAGGTATTTCTATCATGTTTCAAATGCAGTGCTGCCTGAGGTGCCAAAGATATCGGGCATCCAATATTGATTTTCACCCTTGTCCCTTGTGTGCAGAGATTTCTCCAGATTCTCTGAAACTTGAAACTTGAAGATATTATGTACTGTAGATGATGGGATATTCAAAATTTTATGTTGAGGAACATTATTCTGAAATTGTTCCACAAGTTGTAGATGCAGTCTTTCACAGATTGGTGAAGCTCTGCCCATCCTTACTTCTATCTATATATTTATATCCAATCATGTTACTGACCTTTTGGTTAACATAATTAGTTGTATGATGTTCCTCCAACTGTTTATTTTAGTAATACTTTCTTTTTAAGCATTTTGTTGCCCCATCACAACATTTCTTAAAATGGTAAATATCCTGAGTTTAAACATTTATGTCTTCTATGTTTTATTGTGAATAAAAAATTTGGATTAGGATATTTGTAAATCATTGCATTCTGGTTTTATTATAATATTACATAGTGTTTTATCTTTTTTTGCAATTTGGGTTATAAAAGTTAATGAGACTGATGATGCCAATTCAGAAAAACTCCCTCAGATGTTATGAAGAAGAAACCTTGAGAGGAACCAGACTCAAAATAGAACCCATTCTCATTTGGGTGATATCAAGAGTGTGATTATAGTCTTTAAAACAATACAGAACACTGGAGAGTGAGAACTAACATGAGCACTGGAATGTAAGATTGTAAGTAATGCTATTTCTACAGTCTTTTACAGTCATTTGAGGTTGTGGAACCAGGAGTCAAGTCAAGTCAAGTCAAGTTTATTTGTATAGCGCTTTTCACAACAGACATTGTCTCAAAGCAGCTTTACACAAATCAACAGTGATGGTGAATGGTGTGCATTTGTCCCTGATGAGCAAGCCGTGGCGACTGTGGCAAGGAAAAACTCCCTTAGATGTTATGAGGAAGAAACCTTGAGAGGAACCAGACTCAAAAAGGGAACCCATCCTCATCTGGGTGACATCAAGAGTTTGATCATAAATCTTTCAACAATAAAGAACACTGGACAGTGAGAACTAACATGATTACTGGAGTATAAGATTATAAGTGATGTTCTTTCTGCAGTCTTATACAGTCTATATGGTTAGTAGCTCCGAGTTTTATGAGCTCAGCATTTGTGATCACCACAGATCCAGCATCAGCTTCTCCATGCCAGAGCCTTTAAACACTCCAGGAGGTCCAATGTCAAAACTCCACACATGTAGCGGGATCCAAATGGCACTGGTACGTCTCCAGATGGTTCGGGATGTTTGTGAGTTCAGCATCTACTTCTTCAAAGGTCCGTAATCATCACGAGGTGGGAGGTGACTGGAGCTGGCCAAACCTCAGGGTGTCTCGGGATGGGGAGAGAAAGAGAAGCAGTGGAGAGGAATTAGCGTAGCTGCTGTTCATGATATTAACAGCACAAGTTGATAATGTGCATGTGATCAGATGTTCTGGAGCACAAGGTTATGATGTGAGACGTATGTTATGTGTAGGCTTTGCTAAAAAGATATGTTTTTAATCTACACTTAAACTGGGAGAGTGTGTCTGAGCCCCGAACACCGTCAGGAAGACTATTCCAGAGTTTAGGAGCTAAATGTGAAAATGCTCTACCACCTTTAGTGGACTTTGCTATTCTAGGAACTACTAGAAGCCCAGAGTTTTGAGATCTCAGGGAGCGTGGCGGATTGTAGCGTGTTAAAAGACTGGATAGATATATGGGAGCCAAACCATTTAGTGCTTTATAAGTGAGAAGTAATAGTTTGTAGTCTATTCGAAACTTAACAGGAAGCCAATGTAGGGACGATAAGATTGGGGTTATGTGATCATATTTTCTTGACCTTGTAAGAACTCTGGCTGCTGCATTCTGGACTAACTGAAGCTTGTTTATTAATGATGCAGGACATCCACCTAGTAACGCATTACAGTAGTCTATTCTGGAGGTCATAACGCATGGACGAGCTTCTCTGCATCGGATATAGACAACATATTTCTTAGCTTAGAAATATTTCTAAGGTGAAAGAAGGCTGTTTTTGTAACCTGATTGATGTGATTTTTGAAAGACAAGTCGCTGTCTAAAATAACACCCAGGTCTTTTACCGTTGAACTAGTGGTTACAGAACATCCGTCTAAATGCAGGTTGAGATGCTGGAGCGCCTGTATACTAGTTTTGGGCCGATGAGCAAAATCTCAGTCTTATCAGAATTTAAAAGTAGAAAGTTATGGGTCATCCAATCTCTTAGTTCCTTAACACACTCAGTTATCCGGGTTAATTGAGCTGTATCGCCTGGTTTAGATGAGATATATAGCTGAGTATCATCAGCATAACAATGGAAGCTAATTCCATGCCTTCTAATAATATTTCCTAACGGAAGCATGTATATTGTGAAGAGCAGGGGTCCTAGAACTGAACCTTGCGGCACGCCATAATTTACTTGCATTAGCCTGGATAGCTCTCCATTTAAATCTACGAAATGGTAACGATCAGACAGGTAGGATTTAAACCAGCTTAATGCCTGTCCCTGAATGCCGATGTAATTTTGTAAGCGATCTAGGAGGAGATCATGGTCTATAGTGTCGAATGCAGCACTAAGATCTAGTAAAACCAACAGCGAGATGAAGCCTTGGTCTGAAGCTAAAAACAGGTCATTAGTTATTTTAACTAGAGCAGTTTCTGTGCTATGATGGGGCCTAAAACCTGACTGAAATTCTTCAAAGATATTGTTCTCTTGCAGGTAGGAACATAACTGTGCAGCGACAATCTTTTCTAAAATCTTAGACATAAATGGGAGATTTGAAATTGGTCTGTAATTTGATAACGTGTTTGGATCCAGATTAGGTTTTTTAATGAGGGGCTTAATAACTGCTAACTTGAGGGATTTAGGGACGTGACCTAAAGATAGTGAGGAGTTAATAATATTTAGAAGAGGTTCACCAGTTGTATATAACACTTCCTTCAGTAATTTAGTAGGAATTGGATCTAACTGACATGTTGTCGATTTAGCTTTGGTAATAACATTATACAGCTCTTCCTGTCCTATACATGTAAAACAGTGGAGTTGTGGAGTTGAAGGTAACACTGTCTCAGGAGATGCTGTCAGAGGTTGAACTGCCACAATTGTTTTTCTAATGTTATCTATTTTTTCAGTGAAGAAAATCATAAAGTCCTCACTACTAAACTGTGATGGAACACAATTTTCAGAGCCCTGATTTGTAGTTAGTTTAGCTACTGTACTGAAAAGGAACCTGGGATTGTTTTTGTTGTTTTCTATAAGTTTGCTCAGGTGTTCAGCTCTAGCAGCTTTTAGCGCCTGTCTGTAGCTGAGCATACTGTCTTTATACGCGATTCTAAATACCTCCAATTTAGTTTTCCTCCATTTTCTCCAGATTACGGGCTGTTCTCTTGAGGGCATGTGTATGACTATTATACCAAGGTGCAGGTGCTTGGTCTCTAACCTTTTTTAACCGGATAGGGGCAACGGTGTCTAATGTGCTAGTGAGGATAAGGTCTATGTTCTTAGTTATCTCATCAAGATTATTAGTAGTTATGGGTTTAGTGAGAAATTGAGATAAATCAGGCAGGTTATTTATGAATCTGTCCTTAGTGGTTGGAACAATAGTCCTACCAAGTCGATAACGTGGTGCAACACGGCTAATCTGCTCTACCGGTAGTGTGTACAGTATGAGGTAATGGTCTGTGATGTCATCACTCTGAGGTAAAATATCTATATCAGTGACGTCTGCTCCGTGGGATATTATTAAGTCTAGTGTGTGATTAAAGCGATGAGTTGGTCTGGTGACGTTTTGTTTAACCCCAAAAGAGTTTAATAAGTCAACAAATGATAATCCTAGAGCATCGTTTACATCATCTACATGAATATTAAAATCTCCTACAAGCAGCACTTTATCAAAATCGATCAAGAGATCTGAAAGAAAACAAGCAAACTCTTGAAGAAAATCAGCGTAGGGTCCTGGGGGTCTGTACACGGTGACCAGAGCGAGTTTTCTATGTATGTCTGAAAGTACAACTTTAAGAACGAGCACTTCAAATGATTTAAAGCTGAATCCTAACATCTGACTAACATTAAGAGAAGCAGTATAAATGGTTCCTACACCCCCCCCAAAGGAGCTACTAAGCAACTCATAAAATAGCTCACATTTGAGATCATCATAGATCCAACACCAGCTTCTCCATGCCAGAACCTTTAAACAATCAAAGAGGTCTAATGTCCAAACTCTACAAAAGGTGGAATCCAATTGGTGCTGGTATGTCTCTAGATGGTTCGGGATGTTTGCGGGGTCGGCATCTACTTCTTTAAAGGTACACAATCTTCATGAGGTGGGACATGACTGGAGCTGGTGTAACCTCAGGATGAAGCTGCTTTGAGACAATGTCCATTATGAACAGCACAATAAAAATATACTTGACTTAACATTGTGGAAACCTTGTATGTGGAAGAAAGTAGCTTAAACAAAAACAAAAAAAATCGAAGCAGAAAAGTTTAGGAGTTTAGTCATTTTAATGAATTCTTCAGAATATATTTTTATATTTTTTGTATTTTTATGGTTGAACCTTTTTATAATACCTCCCAGTAAATGCCTTGCGCTCTTTCCATCCAGATAAGTAAAAATGGTCAATTAGAATTTCCCTCACTGGTGACCCCTTGAACCTGGCTATGTTCTGCAAAAACATTACTAAATCCATACACCAAGTTTCTCCATTTTCTTTCTTGATACTATGCTGTGTGAAAATCGAAGCTGTGTTTACACCAACAGAAAGCTAGTGACTACATTATCGCGTTCATCGCTTCTTAAACAAATCATGGTTTACTAGCCTGTGAAACCACTTCATTGCAGCCATTACACCGCACTCAGTGTGCTCGAGTGGAGCGCTGATGAAGATAAGACGGTTCAATTGACCACATGTGTATTTCTTCCACTGATTTAAATGCCACTTGCAATATAAAATCTGCAGAGGTGATCCACAGGGCTGTAATAAAACAACAGAATTATTAATGTGCAAAAATAACGTTGTTATTGCTAATGGTAGAGAGAACCTACTTGACTGGAAAATCATGCTGGGTATGCAGATTTCGACGAAAGCCCTAAGATGCCCCTTTTTTATTTTTTATTTATTTATTTTTTGCATGATATCTGTAATTTATTGACGATCTTGCCTTATTTTTTTTTATTTTTTTTTTAATCTCACCTTAATTTTCTATTGGTTAAAGAAAAAATTTCATGAAGTTGTTTTCTCAGGATCACAAATTTTTTTATTGACAATTTTGTTTTGCACAGAGATTTTTCACATTCTTTGACTTGTTTAATGATGTTTTGTAACGTTTTTGTCAAAATCTCCGTCTATTCAATTTCATGTTGCAGAACATTATTCTGAAATTGTTTCACAATTTATAGACACAGTTTTTCAGAGATTGGTGAAGCTCGCCCCATTTTTACTTCTGAGACACTCTGCCTCTTCATTTAATACACAATCGTTTTACTGACCTATTGGCAGTAACCTAATAAGTTGCAAAATGTTCCACCATCTGTTTCATTTTAGTAACATTTACTTTTCCAGCCTTTTGTTGCCCATCAAAATTTTTGTTGCTGTCATCAGATTTAAATGACCTTATACTTTATATCCTATTTAATAAAATATGGGTTTATGAGATTTGCAAATCATTTCATTCTGTTTTTATTCACATTTTACACAGCCTCCTAACTTTTTTTTGGAATTGGGGTTGTAAAAGTTGATTGGACTGATGATGCCTCATGAAGTTGTTTTCTCACGAAGCACAAATTAATTTATCTATGTTATTGCTCTGGAAGCAGTAAAAACTCAGCACAATTGCACAGCATTCCAGTAAACTGCAATTTAATAGGATTTCTTTTTCTTTATTAAAAAGGAACTCTAAATAAAATGCCTAAATATTATTTTGCATATTTCAACCATGTACTTTCACCTGTTTATCTGTACAGTAAACTTGTGCTGACTATACACTATATGGACATCTAATTATTCCACATTTGTTGTTAGAATAAACTCCACTAGATTCTGGAGGGTGCTTTTGGAGATTCATTCAGACACAAGGGTGTTAGTAAAGTCAGGTACTGATGTAGGTGAGGTGAGGAGGCCTGGGGTGCCATCAGTGTTCCAATTCATCCCAAAGGTGTCTAATAGGGTTGAAGTCAGGCCTCTATAGCAGAAGATTTTCCACTCCAACCCATGTAAAGCATATCTTAATGGAGCTGGCTTTGTGCACAGGGGTATTGCCATGCTGGAACAGGTTTGGGTCTTCTAGTTCAAATGAAGAAACAATATAAAGCTACGGCATTCAAACACATCCTATTGTGTCTCCAAATTTGTCAGAACAGTTTTAGGGAGAACCATCTATGGCTGGGAAAACAGGTGTCCCAATACTTCTATCCATATAAACTTTCTTTCGGCTTCTCCCGTTAGGGGTCGCCACAGCGGATCCTCCCCATGTTTGATTTGGCACATGTTTTTATGCTGGATGCCCTTCCTAACACAACCCTCCCCATTTATCCGGGCTTGGGACCGGCACTGAAAGTGGCTGGTTCCCTGACCAGGGATCGAACCCGGGCCACAGCAGTGAGAGCGCCGCATCCTAACCACTAGACCACCAAGGACCAATACGGTTATCCATATACTGTATGCTATGTGTTCATGTCACTTGGTTTTTGGGAAAAAAACTTATTCTGATTTGTTATCAATTTCTTGAACTTTTATACTTTATATATAGAGATTTTAAAAGTTTTTCAACAGCAGAGACTTTAAAACTGTATTTCTTTGAACTTTTGGTGAACTTTTACCGCTTCTGAAAGTTTATGCACTATAAAAAAAAAGGTGTTATGGTAATTATTTTAGACAATATTTTTTTCAGACAGAGAACTTCTTTTTTGCTGATTCTTGCATAATTTTTCAAAGTTTTTATTTTAATTACATTCCCATTGTCTTATGCACAATGGAGGTTATTTCTATTATGTTTTGCTTACATTTGCACAATATTTTATTCCACTGTGAATGTTTTTTTTCTTCCTTTTTTTATCAGTATTTTTGCTTGGATTCTGGTCTTCTAAACTGACATTGATGTTTCTTCTTTCCAGCTTAAAGTCATGAATCAGCAGCTCAAGAGTTCCTGTTATTAATGACTTTTTACCTCCTGCTTTTATTTCTTGAAATGAATAGATGTCTGCTGCTTTTAGTATCACTTCCTTTAGATGGAAGTCATCACTGAGCGCTGTTTTATCTATCCCTGTCTTGTTTACAGAGCTTTTATTGGACACCATTTGCTTTTGCTCAGACCTTGAAGATAGATTTATTTCGCTAACTGTTTTACCATCTTCTGACCTCTTGAAAGTACAGTGACTGTGATTCAAAACCATAAAGAGATGAGGTTACAATGAATTCAGTTAATATTTATGAGTAAAATCTTCCACATGCTGTAGCCAAACATGGATTCTGTCATTAACTAGACTTTATTACACTCTGTTAGTTCTGATAATAATAATATAGAAACGACCTGATTAATGCTTTGCTGAAGTGATTTTGTCATTTTATGAGGTTAATAATGATGCTTCTGTGAGAGATAATGTATGCAGTTGTGGCTACAGTGAAAGGAGACTTGTTGAATTTTGTTCATTGGGTTTTTTGCTTTAGTGAAGCATTCATTCTCACTGTATGAGATTCCTGTCTGTGATGCAGCACTCTGTGTATTTCTGTATAATGTTGATGGTGTTTTAAAGCCGGGCATCATGATGATGGTATTAAGCGGCGGATTGATTCAGGAAGGATGCTACTGATGTGTGAAATGCATTTCCCACCGCTGCTACAACTCCTCTTTTTCCTCCTCAACCTATTGCTCCTTCTCCTTCTCCTCCTCCTCCTCCTCCATTTCCTACTACATATAAAAATAGCATGATAATAATAATAATAAAAATAGTTATTTTACCTGAATTTAAACCAAATCTGATTTCTTCACCTCAGTATTTGACAGTATATATAATTTTTAGACAAAAAATTTGGGGGGGGGGAACTGAAATCTGATAAATGCCTGAATTGTATAATGATTGACTATTAATTAATTGACGATTTTTAGAATTTGGCCCAGACAAATGTGTAAAGTGCTGGTTTCCTCTGCCTTCCAGTTTACTTCCAACATCAAATACATGCCAATAGGTGAACTGGCTAAGATCATTTTCCCCTGGGAATGGGTGTTTAAAATGTGTAGTACTGGCATCTTATCCAGAGTGTATACAGCCAGTATTCTTATGGACAGATCCACCATGACCCTGACCTGAATAAATCAATATAATAGATAGATAGTTAAATACTTCATTACATACACTAAGGGGTAAAGAATTGTGCATAAAGTCAGGCTGGTTGGTAACTGATGCTGATTCTGATAGAGTTCTGATGATTCTGAGCATGTCGCTAGTTCTGTCATGCTGTGATTAAAAGGAATTTTCTTACTTTGTTACAACCCTTTTACTTATAGCTCATTAAAACAAAGGTTTTTGGGAATTGGACAAACAACATATACAACTCTTAATCCTACTCCCCTCCTCCTACTATTACTCCTACTACTATGCCTCCTTCTTCTACTGCTACTAATCTTACTTATCCTTCTCCTAATACTACTAGGAGAAGTAGTAGTGCAGTGGTTAAGGTGTTTGACTTCTGACCGAAAGGTTGTGAGTTCAAAGTTGCCACTGTTGCCAAGTTGCCACTGCTGGGCCCCTAAACAAGGCCCTTAACTCTCCACTGCTCAGTTGTATAATATGACAAAAAAATGTAAGTTCCTATGGATAAGGGCAAAAATAAATTTATGCTATAAATGTACTACTAATACTACTTCAACTACTAGTCCTAATACTACTACTACAATGACTACTACTGTTACTACAACTCACTGGTGGTCTGTCAGGGCCAGCAAGGCCTGAACACTTTGAGCATCACTCACTTATATTTTAAGATATTTTTGTCCATGAATATTTATTAAAATATTCCTAATTATCTATTATCTTCATTTCATTAGTCAAAGGTATCTGTGTAAGGCTTCAAGCATTAGTACTGTGGGTGCCAATGCTATATAATATATAACAGTGAATGGTGTTGCTTTAACCAAACAGATTGCCAGTTGACAGCACTGAGGCTAACTAGAAGGCGTCCAGGTATGTCTGCATTTTTGCGTCTTTTGATTGGATAGTCAGAGAGCACGCTAGTCAAGATTTGTATATATATATATATATATATATATATATATATATATATATATATATATATATATATATATATATACACATATCCATCCTTTATTGCTCTTACTTGCATATTACCTTATATATATATATATATATAAGGAGTACAAGGAAATGCGGCAGCAGGTAAAGAGGATGTGGCAAAAGCCAAGGAAAAGGCATATGAGGAGCTGTATGAGAGGTTGGACACTAAGAAGGAGAAAAGGATTTGTACCGATTGGCCAGGCAAAGGGACCGAGCTGGAAAGGATGTGTTGCAAGTAAGAGCAATAAAGGATGGAGATGGATATGTGTTAACTAGTGAGGAGGGTGTGTTGAGAAGATGGAGGGAGTATTTTGAGCAGCTGATGAATGAGGAAAATGAGAGAGAGAGAAGGTTGGATGATGTAGAGTTAGTGAAGCAGTAAGTGGATAGGACTAGTAAGGAGGAAGTGAGAGCAGCGATTAAGAGGATGAAGAGTGGAAAGACGGTTGGACCAGATGACATACCAGTAGAAGCAAGGAGATGTTTAGGAGAGATGCAGACAGGAGAGGACAGAAGGAATTGCATTGTGTATTTGTGGATTTAGAGAAAGCGTACGACAGTCTGGTGTGTCAGAGAAGTATGTGAGGGTGGTGCAGGACATGTATGAGGACAGTGTGACAGCAGTGAAGTGTGCAGTAGGAACGACAGACTGGTTCAAGGTGAAGGTTGGACTGCATCAAGGATCGGCCCTGGGCCCTTTCCTGTTTGCAGTGGTGATGGACAGGTTGACGGACGAGGTCAGACAGGAGTCTCCCTGGACTATGATGTTTGCGGATAATATTGTGATTTGTGGTGAGAGTAGTGAGCAGGTTGGGAAGAGCCTGGAGAGGTGGAGGTATGCGCTGGAGAGAAGGGGAATGAAAGTCAGTAGGAGTAAGACAGAGTACATGTGCGTAAACAAGAGGGAGGGTAGTGGAGTGGTGCGGTTGCAGGGAGAAGAGGTGGAGAAGGTGGAGGAGTTTAGGTACCTGGGGTCAACAGTGCAAAGCAATGGAGAGTGTGTTAGAGAAGTGAAGAAAAAAGTGCAGGCAGGGTGGAGTGGGTGGAGAAGAGTGACAGGAGTAATTTGTGATAGAAGAGTATCTGCAAGAAAGAAAGGGAAAGTTTATAGGACTGTGGTGAGACCTGCGATGTTGTTTGGATCAGAGACAGTGACATTAAGTAAAAGGCAAGAAGCAGAGCTGGAGGTAGCAGAGCTGAAGATGTTAAGGTTTTCGTTGGGAGTGACGAGGATAGACAGGATTAGAAATGAGTTTATTAGAGGGACAGCACATGTTGGACGTTTTGGTGACAAGGTGAGGGAGGCGAGATTGAGATGGTTTGGACATGTACAGAGAAGGGACATGAGTTATATTGGTAGGAAAATGCTGAAGTAAAAAAATTTATAATAATTATTGTGTTTTTTCCACCTCAGCAATTGGCAATATAATTTTTAGGCAACAAATCTTAAAAAAATAGAAATCTGATAAATGCCTCAACATGTTAATTATTAACTTTATTTATTAATTAATATTTGTAAGAATTTGGCCCAGAAAAATGTGTAAAAAGATGGTTTACCTCCAACATTCGAAACACATGCTGAAAGATGAGTTGGCGAAGATAAATTTCCCCAAGCTGTGAATGAGTGTCTTAATGTGTGTAACACTGGCATCTCATCCAGAGTGTATTCCTGCCTCATAGCCAGTATTCCTATGAACAGATCCACTGTGACCTAACTTATAACAGATGAAGAGATTTAATTAATAAATTGATCTGAGGGAAATTGGTTACTGAAGGTAAGTGAGTAGAAGCAAAGGTTCAAGTTTTCTACAGTATTTTGGTATATTTCTTCATCCTTCTCTATGAATTGGTTTCACAGATGGAAAAATAGCTTGTTTAGAAAAAGTGTATATTTGTAAGATTAATCTTAAAACACCTAAACAGTACACGGTTGGCAGGGATCTTTCAAAAAATAACAGTTGGTCTATAAATCCAGCAAGTTTTTCCTTTCTAAGTGGAGATATTTTTAGAAAAATTACATCCACAAAACACTGTTCAAATCTCTTCCCTACCGAGGGCAACAGAAAGCAGTGTGGGATCTCAGTGGGAAATTTATGTTGTTCATATGAGAGGTACCATTCTGCATACATTCTGTCAAATTCTCTTGAAGGTGGACATCCTGAGTGTACCTCATCTGTGTCTTTTACTAGTAATGACACAAAGCTGTTTTAAATGTCTGTAGTCTTTCCAATTGCCAAATCTGCCAATTGTTGTTCAGCATTTATAATAATAATTATTGTATATATTGATCAAATCCTGTCTTGTTCGTTTGGAAGCATGAGTTGTGAGTGATTTCATTATGGAAATGCTGAACTTCCTCAAGTGGTTTATATAAGACTGAGTCTGCTGCCGTTCCAGGGTGTGGCTTTATGGATTTGTTCACCAACACCAATTATGACACCCCATTGCCCTGACACTTGCAACTTGAAAACGAAAATGACAATTGCTAAATAGGATGTGCTGACTCACGATTGTGCTGCAGAGCACAACTAAAACCACATCAACTTTGCTGATGATACTACAGCAGTAGTGGGCCTTGTCAGCGTACTGGGAGCCAGTGGAGCAGCTCGCATTGCACAGACAACAATCTACTTTTCAATAAACAATAATAATAAGACAACTATTTTTGAATAAAAGTGGAATTTTTATGTCAGATCTCATTCCCTCTGAAGTTTGTGATGTGCAGACTTCTTACAGTCAGAGTTCTTACAACCCTCAAGACCATCTGATTTGACAAGGAAGCACAGAAGTGTAAAAAAATGAGGCCAGAATCTCGTTTCCAAAATCCTTCTGATTCCAATAGTGATTAGCTGATCAGGAACTGAAAAATAAAGAACAACTGAGAAGATCACTGGGGTCTTTCTAGCAATGTGGATAACCTCTTCGTTGGGCAGACAGTACCAAAGAATCTGTGCTACGATAAACATAATCCACAACAGGTTTGTTGTCTTGATGCAGACTATGCAACTTACTGTCACCTTCCAACACCCATTTAGTCTAATCAGTACCCTGTCCAACACCCACCAAGCCTAATTAATACCTTTTGCAGCACTCATCTGGACTTATTCAATTCATTTTCCAATTCATTTCTATTTGTATAACAACAGACATTGTCTTAAAGCAGCTTTTACAGAGATCAAGGCCCTTTCCAACATTCACCTACTCAATAGCAGGACTAGTCTGTACCTTTCACAAGACTTACCCAAACTTATGACTCTTCCAAACACTCATCTAACTGTTGCCCAGACTGTCAAGATATCAGGGATTTTGCATGTTAATTCTGCCTCTAACTCGAGGAAAGGACTCAGTCAACCACAGACACAGGAGTCAACTCAAACATTGCTTTATTTTCAGACTTCAATAAACTCGTTGCGTTCTTGATTGACTCGCCATGTTGGTTGTAAGTACCATTTACAGCCAGTTTTCCAACAGATGAACTTCAATCACTTTAAACAATGCTAGATGATGAACCTGAGTCAATCACTTAAGTTGTCCAACAAGCTTCACTTAGCGCCAAGTTTAGCTTAGCTTAGCTTAGCTTAATTCCATCCAGCTTTGTTTAGCCTAGCTTATCTTGGCTAGGCTAATCATAATTTTAATCATACATTTACGGAATTTGGCAGACGCTCTTATCCAGCGCAAATTACAACTGAACACTTGAGAGTTAAAGGCGTTGCTTAGGGGCCCAGCAGTGGTAGCTTGGTAATCACTGAGCTACGTCCTCCCTAATTAGTACACTGGTTATGAGTAGCCTACTCACTACCCATCTGAAAATATACCAGGACTAACTGAGACCCACACACATCCAGACTAATCAAGACTGTTGCCAGCACTCACCTGGACTAATCAGTACCCTTCCTAACAACCATTTGCACTAATCAGTACCTTATCCAGAAACCACCAGGACTAATTATTACCATTCTCAATGATGACTTAGACCAATTGAGACCCTTTCCAACACACATTAACTAATCAAGACTCTTACCCATACTACTCACTACCCTTCCTAACACTCCCCCATATTAACCAAGACTCTTATTTATGTCCAGTGTACCATATTGCTGTATTCTTTTATGCAACACAAGGGTTCTGATAAAACATTATTTTGTTCCATATTATGATTTATATTTATATATATTTAGTATGAGTGAGAATCTTGAGAGGAACAAGACTCAAAAGGGGAAACTAATATTCATTCATTACAGTTCCATCATTGTTTACGTGTACTGTTCAGGAGCTTAAATTCAGAACAGTTCATGCAACCTGTGGTCCTGAGCCATTGTAGCAGACTGTTGATATTAATTCCAGTCCAAATCCATCCTCAAAGTTCTTCATAGATCTTTAGGCTGTTGATGTAGAACCATTCCCAGCTCCACAGAGTGATCACTAATTTAAGAGAACTCCATCCAGAAGTAGGGCATCAGGAGAAATCGGGAAGATCTGAAGAGGGGAAAAGGACACTGGTACTGGTCATTTAACGAGAGAGAAAGAGAGAGAGAGAGAGAGAGAGAGAGAGAGAGGTGACAGGTGACAGGGAGAGAAAATTATTGTTAAGCATTCTCATTCTTTCATAAATGTTTATGGACACTATACAGAGTATTTAGATTGTAAATAGGGACTTCAGCAAGAATGACACACCCCTTGCCTGGCTGTGGTTCGATCCTGAGGTGGGGTGACCCCCTGTGTCGAATCTCTGTGCAGTTTATCGCTAGGTTCATGTGGGTTTTGTCTTCGTTCACTGGTTTCCCTTCATCCCCAAAACATGTTGGTAGGTCGACTGCCTATGCTTAATCGGCCCTAGATGTGTGTGTGTGTGTGTGTGTTTGTGTGTGTTTGCAAGGACTAGCATCCCATCCAAAGACTGTTTACACATCATGCCCTGAATCTCAGGATAAGCTTTATTTAAAATAAAAAAAGTAAACTGATGAAACTGCTATTAAAATGAATAACTTTGTTTGTTTTTTCCATTTTTTTTTTAAATATAAAAATAGCAATAGGTGCTGGATGACGTCACTAAACGTGCTTGGGAGCATTTGGAGACTTTTTGTCATTTGTGGCGTTCCATAGTGTGTGTATATGTGTGTGTGTGTGTGTGTGTGTCTCTCTCTCTCTTGTGTATGTGTGTATGTCTCTCTCTCTCTCTCTTGTGTATGTGTGTATGTCTCTCTCTCTCTCTCTCTCTCTTTGTGTATGTTTTTTTTCTTTCTCTCTCTCTCTCTCTCTCTCTCTCTCTTTCTCTCTCTTTGTGTGTGTGTGTGTGACAGATAGTGGGTTTGGCTTGTTGAGGAGGAGAGAGCGCTTTTGGAGCCGATCTCAGTCTACACACACCCACGTACCCACGCACGCGCATAGCCTGGGATAATTTCTACTTTTTCTGGTAAGATTGTGTTATTAATAATAACAGCAAGAATAATTCACCAGCTTGCGCTTTTTTTTTTTGAAATAATAAGAATAGTTTTTTTTTTTAGGAAAGTCAGAGATCTGCACAGGCTCGCGCTCTGGTTTGTTTGGTTTGTTTGTGGCAGAAAAGTGACAGTGGTGGAAAAAAAAGTGCACGACCCGATTTAGTGTTGGTGGAACTTCTGTACTCGGGCATGGATATGGTGTGTGTGTGTGTGTGAGCTTTGTGAACAGTGCACCGAGTTTTGGGGTAAGTTTTGAACCAGTTCGGGAGATTTACACGCTGCGGCGGAGTGTGTGTTTGTGTGTGTGTGTGTGCGCGCGCTCGGGCGCGCGGGCGCTCTTACAGCAGCAGGTTCATTTTCTAACATGGATGCTGCAAGAGCATCGCAGTGTGTTACTGAAAATGTTACAGAATATCCTAAGATCTAAAAATATCTTTAAAAAACCTTTCTGAGTGAGAGAGAGAGAGAGAGAGAGAGAGTGTGTGTGTGTGTGTGTGTGTGTGTGTGTGTGTGTGTGTGTGTTTGACTTGTAACCATTGTTGCAACTTTTGAATGTTTTCAAGCAAAACCCCTTGTTGTTGAACTGTAGATTTGTATACTTGACCTCATTTCTAGACTTTTGGTCAGAACATCTACAGTTCAGTGCTGCAACACATTATTGAATAAACATGATGTAACTCCTACAGTCTTAATACATTTTATTTTAACTTATATTCTGATTTTTTTTAGATCCGGGAGATATTTGCCCATGTCTTATCTCAGTTCCCTGTAATAACTGCAAAACATTGATTACATTATATTTAGTTCTACAATAACATGTAAGCAACATACATGTATTAGTTTGTATATTTGAGGTTTAAACTTGTTTAGTTAAAAAAAGAAGACATTGACATTTATATTTTCAGTCTAAAATTGTGTAAACCAGTCTTTCTTTTCTTGTGAAAGAAAAAAAGAAAGTAACATTTATTTGTCACATATACATTAATTAAAGCACATCTTTATGCATATATCAGTGATGTTAGCTAGGAAACTGGTGATGAGGGTCAGCCATGATACAGCACTGCTGGAGCACAAAGGGTTAAGGGGCCTTGCTCAAGGGCCCAGGATTGGCAGCTTGGTGATCCGCCCCTCCACATCTGCCTCTTTCAAACCAAATACCTGCATATTTTCCCTCACCACATCCATTAACAATCTTATAAAATGTTTATATTACTTAAAAAAAAAAAAAGATTTTGAACACAGAAATGTTGGACTATTGAAAAGTATGAACATGTACAGAACTCAATACTCGGTCTGGGTTCCTTTGCATGAATTACTGCAGTATCATAGAGGCGATCGTTCTGTGATGCTGCTGATGTGTTACAGAAGGCCAGGTTGCTCTGATAGTGGCCTTCAGCTCTTCCGTCTTTACAATACCCCATAGATTCTCCATGGGGTTAAGGTCAGGTGAGTAGGCTGGCCAATCAAGCACATGGAATCCCTTAAATCAGGTATTGGTACTTTTGGCAGTGTGGGCAGATGCTGAATCCTGCTGGAAAATGAAATCAGCATCTCAATAAAGCTGGTCAGCAGAGGGAAGCATGACGTGCTCTAAAACTTCCTGGTAGACGGCTGTGCTGACCTTCGACTTGATAAGACACAGTGAACCAACACCAGCAGATCACATGACCACCACTGAATGTGCAAACTTTACACTAGACCTCAAGCAACTTGGATTCTGTTTCTCTCCTCTCTTCCTCCAGACTCTGGGACCTTGATTTCCAAATGAAATGCTAAAAGATCTTTCCTTTCATCTGAAAAGACGACTTTGGCCCACTGAGAATCAGTCCAGTCCTTTTTGTCCTTTGTCCAGGTAAAACACCTCTGATGTTGTCTGAAAGAATGTGTCAGTTGTAGCCAAACATCAACTCCAGCTGCAGTCCACTCTGTAAATCTCCCTCAAATTCTTGAATGGGCTTTATTTCACGTTTTTCTACCACATTTTTTTTTCTTTCATTTAACTTTCCATTAATGTGCCTGGATACAGCACTCTGTGAACAGCAGCTTCTTTAGTGATGACCTTTCGTGTCTTACCCTCCATGTGCAGGGTGTCAATGATAGTCTTCTGTACAACTGTCAAGTCAGCAGTCTTCCCCCATGAGTGTGTAGCCTGAACCAGACTGAGACATCATTTAAAGGTTTATGAACCTTTGCAGGTGTTTTAAGTTAATTAGCTGATTAGAGTGTGACACCACGAGTCTCCAATATTATACTCTTTCACAATATTCTTATTTTCTGAGATAGTGAATTTTGGGTTCTTTCGTTAGCTGTAAGCCATAATCATCAATATGGAAAAAAAATAAACACTTGAAATATATCAGTCTGTGTGCGATGAATCTATATAATATACGAGTTCCACTTTTTGTATTGAATTACTAAAATAAATCAACTTTTTTAATAATAATCTCATTTATTGAGATGTATTGTTTAAAAAGCTATGCAACTATGCATTATGTACTATTCTGCATTAACCTTATGATAGAAGAGATACAAATATACATACATACTAAGATATATACAAAATATGATGCTCTTAATGGTCTTAACAACAAACCTTTGGTCAGGAAATAAACATGAATCAAACCCCTGAGACCTCATTTGCAGATTTGAAAAAAGCTCAAAACAGGGTTCTTACTTCTATGCCTTGTGTGCAAAGGTAGTGGAAATGATTTAAATCTTTGATGAAAAATGTAAATCCAAATTTTGGTTCACACAATCTTTTAACTGTTTGAAGCTCAAGGAACATTGCCTGATTTAAAGAAGGTTCTATCCCACAATAACTTGTTTTATGTGTAATTTTGCTCATTTCCCTGACTAATATTTTATTGTTAATATTCAGTGGGTAGCTCAGTGGTTAAAGCTGTCGGTTACTGATCGGCGGTCAGGGGTTCAAGCCCCAGTATCTCCAAGCTGCCACTCTTGGGCC
The DNA here is from genome assembly GCF_014805685.1 of Silurus meridionalis. Lineage (NCBI taxonomy): Eukaryota > Metazoa > Chordata > Actinopteri > Siluriformes > Siluridae > Silurus > Silurus meridionalis. The sequence goes on from NC_060886.1 coordinate 5,176,510, forward strand.
TTTGAGCAAGGCCCTTAATCTTCTGTTCTCCAGGGGAGCTGTATCATGTCTGACCCTGGCTTCCTAACATCACTGGGAAATGAGAAGATTAGAGTTTCACTGTGCTGTTATGTATATGTGGCAAGTAAATGCATCTATTCTATTCATGTGTTGACAATAACCTTTTTTCCTATTTTTACAAAAGAGGTTAACTAGAACAGAGAACCCCAACCACCTGGTTGTGACCCAGTACAGGGCTGTGGAAGAGTTGCTACAGGGTCACAAGTATTATACAGGGATGCTGATTTATGTTTTGCCCTTTAAGATCCACTATCCAAATTTGCATACAGTGCCATTTCAGAAAACATAATTTGCAACAGGTTCAGCTCATTATTGTTCTGTTATTTAGTAAAATAATTTCTTTATAGGATTTCATGTCAATTCAATATTTTCAAAACAGAACTGGTGTAGAAAAGGTTGGTGACCCCTGCACTAGAGTATGCTTAACTTCAGCGACAATGAAAAACACAGTTTAACACTTCTGACAGGGTCCAGAGAGAACTGTAATCATGCAGTACTATAAGAGCTAATCAAACACTGAGCTACTTCAGTATTAAACAGCAGGGTTTTAAGCACTACGGGAACACCTGTATTGGGAAATCTGCCGTGCAGGATCTGTTTCATGGCAGATAGGATATAAATGAAGGGTTTTAGGCTTAGCGAGTGCCTGAAAGTAGTTCTTGAGTTTAATCTAATCCTTTTGGGTTAAAGTAACATGCCACCTGTTGAGCTACAATATATGGGCAAAGGTTTTTGGACACCTGAGCACATGATTCATATGTGGCTTTTTGAACATCCTGTTCCACAGATAGTCCCTATTTTCTTGTATAACAACCTTCACTCTTCTGGGAAGATGTTCCTTTAAATTTTGGAGTGTGCTTGTGGAGATTTTGTGCTCATTCAGCCACAAGGATGTTAGTAAAGTCAGATACTAATCTAGGGTGGGGTGAAGAGGCCTGGGATGGAGTCAGCATTCCAACTCATCCTAAAGGTATTCAATAGGGTTGAGGTCAGAGCTCTAAAGTGGGAGATTTTCCATTTTAATCCATAAAACCATATTTTCATGGTGCTGTTCATTGTGTACCTCCAAGTATATGGTAACATTTTTGGGAATAATTATGTACAACTTAATACTTTAGTCCCTATATTAGATAATTGTGGGATTGGGATGTGTTGGTGGTAAACCAGAACAGAACAAATACAGAGATTTAATAGTTGTTCAGTTCCTTGTAGAAGTGATTATATAGATCTTTTTTTTTCGGCTGAGCGTTTGCACTGTTGGGATTTCTGTACACACTTTTGGACTGTAAATACTGAGAGCTGCACTGCAAATAATAAACCACCTTTGCACTTAAGTGTCAAAGTAACTGAAGTTCTTTTAGTCTGTAATCCTCCTCATTATAAATCTACTTAAAAGCAGATGTATTGCATGTAAACTTCTGTATAACATGTACAGGCATCTGTTACATTTCTACCTTATTATGTTGTTCTTATTCCTCTGAAACTAGACAGTCTGTCTTTTCCTCAGTCTGTATGCACGTCTGTCTAAAATGTGGAGAGTGGTTGAAGTGGTTGTGTATAGGATTTATACAGTTATCATTGCAACCAGCAGATGAACTGATTAGATTTTGGAATAGATCCAAAATGGAAAACTGGGTCAAGGTCAGAGCCAGGTAAAACACCTGAACTAGCCTTAAGTCTTTTTGAGTATGATGCTACAAGCTTGGCACAACAATTTTTTGGCAGTTTCTCACATTCTTCTTAGCAGAAAATTTCAAGCTTCATCAGGTTGGATGGGGAGCATCGGTGCACAGCCATTTTCGGATCCTTTCAGAGATGTTCAATTGGGTTCAAGTCTGGGCTTCAAGGCTAAGGCACTTTAACCACGATTGCTCAGACTAGCCGGGCGACCCAAACTAGGAAGAGTCCTAGTGGTTTCAAACTTCTATTTATGGATAATGGAGGCCACAGTGCTCACTGGGACCTTCAATGCTGCAGAATTCTCCTTTTACCCTTCCTCAGACCTGTGCCTCGATACAGTCCTGTTTTGTAGATCTACAGACATCCTTGGACTTTATACCTTGGTTTGGACATGCACTGTTAACTGTGGGACCTTTATGTAGACATATGTGTGCCTTTCCAAATCATTTCCAATCAACTGAATATACCACAGTTGAACTCCAATTCAGTTGTAGAAACATCTCAAGGATGATCAGTGGAAACAGGATGCACTTGAGCTCAATTTTGAGTGTCATGGCAAAGGCTGTGAATACTTATGTACATGTAATTCCCTTTCAGGAACTCCAAATGCGTTGACAACGCTTTGGGAATGTTTGGGTATGTATGTAATGTATGTAATACGTATGAACGTCAGCGATCCCATAGAGAATACGCCTCACAGCCAGTTCAATTTGAGGAGCAGTTTGAGGTAGTGACTCGGGCTGTAGCCCAGCTGGATATCACCTGGCCAGCTAATATGCAGAAACAACATCCCTTAAGCCAGCTGGATGAATGTTTCCTGCAACCGATGTCGGTGCCTCCATGCCGGGGTCTGCTGTTTTTCCCAGACCTGCATTGTGGGGCGATGCCCCAGGTTGAAGAGACACTGGCTGGCAAACCCTTTACCCGGGTGCTGCATTGTCCCTTAAATCCCGGTACTACCCACCAAAGCCGAGGTAGTCTTCAGAGTGGGCAGGCTTTTACACCATGGCTGTGTTACAGGCTTATCAGGCTGACTGGCTGCGAGAGATCGACAAGGGAGTGCCTACAGGCAGTCATGTGGTTAAAGAGCTGTGTCGTGCAACAGACCTGGCTCTCAGGGCCACGAAAGAGAATGGCTGGTCTATGTCTGCTCTGGTCTATACACAGAGACACCTCTTGCTCACCCTGGAAGATTTGTCTGACAGGGATAGAGCCGTTCTGCTGGACGCCCCTGTGGTGCCAACTGGCCTGTTCGGTAATACTTTAAACAAGGTCGTTGAGAAATTCCAGGAGGCGGCTTTCCAGCAGTCTCTTCCTCGCTGCTCTCATGGGGCTACTCGGCGGGTGCAGCCCCAACCCAGCACGAATGAAATCCAGAAACAAGGGACCCCGGGAGATGCCTCAGGCTGAGGCCCAAGAAGCTGACAAATCTGAGGACCGCCATCTTCAATAGAACGGCTTCAGCCAAAAGATCCTGACAGCCAGGAGTTTTTTTTGGGGTCTCTGCCAGGGGGGAATGTGCACCTCACCATATGTCTCAGTGGGTCCTGTGCACTGTAGAAAAAGACTATACAGTTCAGTTCGGGTCTTGTCTCCCCCGGTTCAATGGGGTGTGTCCCACTCTGGGGGTTACAGGGCCCTGTGTTGGGGGCTACTTGCCTTCGCGTAATGTTATTGACTGATGCTTTCCTCACGGGTTCCCTCACCCACTCATGACCACTCTGCCCAAAGTCTATGGAAAGGGCCCCATCTTTTGTGGCACATCAACTGCCTGGAGATTCTGGCCACACTTCTAGCATAAAAGCATTTCCTTTCAGACCTAAGGGACAATCAAGTGTTGGTCCAAACAGGCAACAGATCGGTGATCTTCTAAATTAACCAGCGGGGGGGCACTATACATTCCTGAGCGGTTGAATCAAAGAGCAGACACCCTATTAAGGCAAGGGCCAAGGTCTGGGGAATAGAGGCTCCACCCGGAAGTGGTGGAGCAAATATGGAGAAGATTTTACAGAGCACTGTTTCCTCTGGTTCTCCCTTACTCACCCAGCTCCTCTTGGGCTGGACGCCATGGTACAGGCGTAGCTGATGCACCGCCTGTATGCTTTTTCCCCCTGTAGCTCTGCCTTTGGGAGAGTGTCTTCTCCTGGTAACCCCATGCTGGCCAGTAAACCGTAAACCTTCTCAAACACCCTCTCTAGTGTTTACCATTATCCAGTCCAGAGCTCACTCCATGAGGAGGCCGTATCCCGCAAATTGTGCCTGTTTACTACATGGTGCATAGGTCACCACTTAGACCCAGTGAACTCCCTGGTTGGCCCAGTGCTGGAATTTCTTCAAGAGCAGTTTGCTAAAGGGTTGTCTCCTTTTACCCTAAAGGTTTACCTTCAGCTATTGCGGCTTATCATGCTTTGCTTGCCGAGCAGTCACTATGAAAAAAAAGGTTACTAACACGTTTCCTTCGCAGCACCCTGAGGTCTGTCACACACCAATTACACACATGGTTCAGAGTTCGAAACGTGGAAGCATTTACAAAGCGTTGTTGCAGCGTCTCGTTCCCTCAGGGAACCAAGGTTACATAAGTTTTTTTATTTTTTTATTTTATAAATTTGCAAAGATTTAAAACAAACCTCTTTCACATTGTCATTATAGTGTAATTTTTGAAGAAGTAAATGATAAACGGGCTTCATTTTAAAAATGAAGCCCTTTGAATACTTTCCAGGTTTGAATACTTTCCAAGATTATCTCTAATGAGCGAGCCAGTGGTAACTGTGGCAAGGAAAATCTCCTTGAGATGTCAAGAGGAAGAAACTTCGAGAGGAACCCGACTCAAACAGGAACCCATCCATATCTGGGTGACAACAAATGTCCATTTATTGTCAAAAATGACTAATATTATGGATAATGTAGTCCTTGCTAATGTGCCTATAACTGCACATAATTATCTTATTTATCTAGTAGGCTCTTTACTGTTCATTATAAATAACATCATTAGCCTGGCTTTCTTATGGAGGACAAGGACACTGTAATCTAAGCTCCTTGTTTTGGCTGAGTTTGAAGGCCAGGCTGCTCACCGTATTGCTGCCTACTGAGCGTCTCGCGGTTCTGTTTACTAGATTTGCGAGAGTATGAAAATAAATTGGCAAAATCCCAAAACAAGTCCATTCTAACTGAGAAATAATCAAAATGCAAACGTCATGTCATATTGTTTTTAAAGACTGATATTGTAATGCCAGTCAGTGTGGGGGAAAAAAAGCATTCTTGAGCGTGTCTCCAGGCTCACAGCTCCATTATACTGACCTTTTCTTTCAATAAAAACATTTGCACATGTAGACATTTATCTCCATTAGACCAGCAGGAGCTCTGTGCCGCTCTCGCTCACACTCACCGTTGTTATGGAGAACTTTTCTTTGACCTGTTTTCTTGAACCCAGAACCTACTTGGACATTGTTTAGTCTTTTCTTTCTATATATATACAGGGAGTGCAGAATTATTAGGCAAATGAGTATTTTGACCACATCATCCTCGTTATGCATGTTGTCTTACTCCAAGCTGTATAGGCTGGAAAGCCTACTACCAATTAAGCATATTAGGTGATGTGCATCTCTGTAATGAGAAGGGGTGTGGTCTAATGACATCAACACCCTATATCAGGTGTGCATAATTATTAGGCAACTTCCTTTCCTTTGGCAAAATGGGTCAAAAGAAGGACTTGACAGGCTCAGAAAAGTCAAAAATAGTGAGATATATTGCAGAGGGATGCAGCAGTCTTAAAATAGCCAAGCTTCTGAAGCGTGATCATCGAACAATCAAGCGTTTCATTCAAAATAGTCGACAGGGTCGCAAGAAGCGTGTGGAAAACCAAGGCGCAAAATAACTGCCCGTGAACTGAGAAAAGTCAAGCGTGCAGCTGCCAAGATGCCACTTGCCACCAGTTTGGCCATATTTCAGAGCTGCAACATCACTGAGTGCCCAAAAGCACAAGGTGTGCAATACTCAGAGACATGGCCAAGGTAAGAAAGGCAGAAAGTCGACCACCACTGAACAAGACACACAAGCTGAAACGTCAAGACTGGGCCAAGAAATATCTCAAGACTGATTTTTCTAAGGTTTTATGGACTGATGAAATGAGAGTGAGTCTTGATGGGCCAGATGGATGGGCCCGTGGCTGGATTGGTAAAGGGCAGAGAGCTCCAGTCCGACTCAGACGCCAGCAAGGTGGAGGTGGAGTACTGGTTTGGGCTGGTATCATCAAAGATGAGCTTGTGGGGCCTTTTCGGGTTGAGGATGGAGTCAAGCTGAACTCCCAGTCCTACTGCCAGTTTCTGGAAGACACCTTCTTCAAGCAGTGGTACAGGAAGAAGTCTGCATCCTTCAAGAAAACATGATTTTCATGCAGGACAATGCTCCATCACACACGCCCAAGTACTCCACAGCGTGGCTGGCAAGAAAGGGTATAAAAGAAGAAAATCTAATGATATGGCCTCCTTGTTCACCTGATCTGAACCCCATTGAGAACCTGTGGTCCATCATCAAATGTGCGATTTACAAGGAGGGAAAACAGTACACCTCTCTGAACAGTGTCTGGGAGGCTGTGGTTGCTGCTGCACGCAATGTTGATGGTGAACAGATCAAAACACTGACAGAATCCATGGATGGCAGGCTTTTGAGTGTCCTTGCAAAGTAATGTTATTGACTGATGCTTTCCTCACGGGTTCCCTCACCCACTCATGACCACTCTGCCCAAAGTCTATGGAAAGGGCCCCATCTTTTGTGGCACATCAACTGCCTGGAGATTCTGGCCACACTTCTAGCATAAAAGCATTTCCTTTCAGACCTAAGGGACAATCAAGTGTTGGTCCAAACAGGCAACAGATCGGTGATCTTCTAAATTAACCAGCGGGGGGGCACTATACATTCCTGAGCGGTTGAATCAAAGAGCAGACACCCTATTAAGGCAAGGGCCAAGGTCTGGGGAATAGAGGCTCCACCCGGAAGTGGTGGAGCAAATATGGAGAAGATTTTACAGAGCACTGTTTCCTCTGGTTCTCCCTTACTCACCCAGCTCCTCTTGGGCTGGACGCCATGGTACAGGCGTAGCTGATGCACCGCCTGTATGCTTTTTCCCCCTGTAGCTCTGCCTTTGGGAGAGTGTCTTCTCCTGGTAACCCCATGCTGGCCAGTAAACCGTAAACCTTCTCAAACACCCTCTCTAGTGTTTACCATTATCCAGTCCAGAGCTCACTCCATGAGGAGGCCGTATCCCGCAAATTGTGCCTGTTTACTACATGGTGCATAGGTCACCACTTAGACCCAGTGAACTCCCTGGTTGGCCCAGTGCTGGAATTTCTTCAAGAGCAGTTTGCTAAAGGGTTGTCTCCTTTTACCCTAAAGGTTTACCTTCAGCTATTGCGGCTTATCATGCTTTGCTTGCCGAGCAGTCACTATGAAAAAAAAGGTTACTAACACGTTTCCTTCGCAGCACCCTGAGGTCTGTCACACACCAATTACACACATGGTTCAGAGTTCAAACGTGGAAGCATTTACAAAGCGTTGTTGCAGCGTCTCGTTCCCTCAGGGAACCAAGGTTACATAGGCTTTTGAGTGTCCTTGCAAAGAAAGGTGGCTATATTGGTCACTGATTTGTTTTTGTTTGGTTTTTGAATGTCAGAAATGTATATTTGTGAATGTTGAGATGTTATATTGGTTTCACTGGTAAAAATAAATAATTGAAATGGGTATGAATTTGTTTTTGTTGTTGCCTAATAATTATGCACAGTAATAGTCACCTGCACACACAGATATCCCCTAAAATAGCTAAAACTAAAACTACTTCCAAAAATATTCAGCTTTGATATTAATGAGTTTTTTGTGTTCATTGAGAACATGGTTGTTGTTCAAATTAAATCCTCAAATAAAATTAATCCTCAAAAATACAACTTGCCTAATAATTCTGCACTCCCTGTATATACAGTATATTTTTTACACTGTGTTGTATGTTCTACACACTACTGTTTCTGCTATTGGTTAACGAAAATGTTAACGATTAGTTTTACATTTTTGTCCCTTTTTTCACCCCTTGTTAGTTTGTTTGTATTCTGTTCAAGTTTCTTTTTGCTGTACAGAAATTCTGTCCTAATTTCCCAGGAAGCATGACTCTGAGGTTTTAATGAGGTTACAGTTGGTCCTCTCGGATTCACACTGCAGTGCTGAGAAATTCATCATTCTCAAGTGTTAATGCATTTGGGCAAAAGGGGGAAAATTAATAGGTGGGGCGAATCTTGGGTAAAGCTCGTTCATGAGGCATTTCTATTTCATTTTCTGAGGATTTCGAGTTCTTTAATAAGAGCCTTGAGCTCTCAGTCTTCTTTATTTAAAACATGATCAACTTAAATATAATGAATGTAGTTAAAAAATAAAATAAGATTATTATTATTATTAGCTGATTAGGCTAATTCTTTGCCAGCTTTATTTTTTTCCTTTATATTTCTGTTATAAATGTTATTAACTTCCTTTCTTCCTTCCTTAGGTCACTCTCTCTCATTCTTTATGTCTCTGTATTTTTCTTTTTATAAAAAATGCCTCTTTCTTTCTTTCTTTCTTTCTTTCTTTCTTTCTTTCTTTCTTTCTTTCTTTCTTTCTTTCTTTCTTTCTTTCTTTCTTTCTTTCTTTCTTTCTTTCTTTCTTTCTTTCTTTCTTTCTTTCAGTCTCAGACGCAGACGCAGAGTAAAGGCATGCTAACTTATTAGCGCATTTGTTAACTTGTCATGTTCTGAATAGTCCTGCTCTAATTCTCCTATATTCTTGTGAAAGGGTTAGAAATCAGTGGAGAGCCTGGCCTGTGATGATGTAATCGCTCTCTTCATGAGTGGTCCTGGACCAGTGCTGTAGACACTCGTCTCTATGGTAAATATTTTGTCGCTGCAGTGGAGCTTCAGTGTAATAGTGTGGATTTCAATGTAAGAAAAGTAAAGCTAATTTAAAACCCAAAAGCTGCTAACAGGAGCATTTTTCTGTGCCACAATGCTGCGCTAATCAGCCGAGCTAGCAGAGGTGAAGTAGCAATTAAATGCATCTAAACCTTGATCTTACATTAGTTTCTTTTTACCTCCCGAGAGAACCAAACACTCCACTAAAATCAACACATTACCTCACAAACAAGTAGCAATTCTGCTTTCTTTCCTCTGATATAGATTCTTTCTTTCTTTCTTTCTTTCTTTCTTTCTTTCTTTCTTTCTTTCTTTCTTTCTTTCTTTCTTTCTTTCTTTCTTTCTTTAAACATAAATACCCTGAATTAGGGTTTTATATAATTATAATATGCAAAACATTTCATGTAGAGGTTGAAAAAAAATAAAATCGGATTCATCGGAAATAAATAAATAATAATAAAAAATTGCCCAATGCTTTGAATCATTTCCCAAATGTTGCTTATTCACACTGAAATGTCTGAAAACGCTCAAAATACAAGAAGGTTCTTGCAAGACCTTCGACCATTTTCGCCTACCATTTATATACTTTCTGGCTCTTTGAAACTTCGCAGCAATTACTAAAAATGCGTCCTCGTTTTCAGTCCTAATTGCGACGCGTACACAGCATTTTCAAATGTATCCACTTATGAGAGTGTTTTCAAAAAAGCTACGTTTTCGTTGACTGAAAGCGCCATCTCGGTGTGGACGGAAAACCAAAACGGATGAAAAATGTGTTTTTTAAACGAAAACACATTAGTGTGGACATAGCCTTATATACCTTCAAGAGCTACCGTAGTAATCAACTCTAATTAATAAACAGTCTACTACACTGGCTCAGGACTACAGGTTACATGAACACTGAACAATACATCTCAACAATGATGGAACTGTAATGAATATTCATTCAGTGATAGTCATACCATTCTAACCCAACACAGATGAGGATGGGTTCCCTTTTTAGCCTGGTTCCTCTCATTTCTTCCTTGTTCCGTCTCAGGAAAATGTTCCTTGTCATAGTCACCACTGACTCGCTCATTAGGGATAAACTTAATTATAAGGAACAAACTTATAGGCACTAAAATGATACTTTCTTTTATACTTTTTAACCTGTTTATTTCTGTAAAAATGCTTTGAGACAATTTCCATTGTTAAAACCTCTTTTAATAAAGAATGACTGGGAACAAGTGTAAGGGATAAGTGATATCTGACAGTCACATGAGAGGATTTTTTTTTTTTGCATAAAAAAAAAATGGAAATAAAAATTTGAATATGTGCAAGAGAGTGTAAAGGACAATATATGTAGAGAAATAGAAGATATATGAAGTAATAATATATGAGATATGTACATTGTATGTACATTGGTAGAGAAGTTATTGTGCATATACAGATATATAGAAGATAATCTAGGATGCTGTGAAATTGATTATATACATTTCTAATTATGAATGTACATGTTGAAGCTGAAATTGTTAATGACTACTGATAGTAAAATTAGTTAAAAAAAAAGTTAAAACAGTGTCCTATCAGTGCAGTGGGACTTTCAGTGGGGTTATGGTTGTTGGATGAAAGCTGGCCCTGAACTTGCTATTTCTGGTGCAAATGTTCTTTTCTCTTCTTCTGTAAGGAAGAAGGTTAAACAGTTTGTTACCGGGGTATGATGGGATATCAGTCCCCGATGATGTAAACTCTGTGCAGACATCTACTGTGGTAAAAGTGCTCATTGGAAGGTAGCTGGGTGCCAAATAGGTGTCGAGTGGTTTTCACCACTCTTTGAAAGGCTTTATGCTCATACACTTGAGCTGCCATATAAAGCTGTGATAGTGTTGGTTGGTTTGAAATTGTTGCTAGGTTTGGAAATTCGTTTCTGTGCAATAGTAAGTAAAATTAATGTAAGTGTGCAATTTATGAAGCTATAGTTGTATGTTGTATAAATTAAGTAATAACATTACACTTACCTTGAGTTCAGAGAGTTCAGTGTGCCATCATATGTTCAGGTAATATCACAAAAAAAAATGACCAATGTAGGAAGCTCAGTGTCTCCTGTTTCAAAGATGGTGACATTCAATTGACACAATTTAGGTCTGAAAACATCATAATGGGAGTAAAAGATGCCATTATGTCCACTCATATATAGAGTTATTGATGCACACTTGAACAGTAACAGACTGCTTCTGATAAAGGATTTGTAGTGTTTTCTATGTGACAAATCTGTTGTCACAGATTTATAATATTTGAAACTCTTTTCTAGACGCATGTCTCGTTGTGCAATGATATAGTACAAACCAATATTTTCCCACAATTTAGCCTTTGCTGTGCCTCGAGTGCACTGCTCTCTTTTGAAGCAGTCATCAGAATGCTGCCTTTTCTCCATGAGTATTTTACATGATGCATTGTCTCTGCTTTTCTGTAAGCCAGTCTGGAAAATTAGCCTCTTCTTTCACTCTCACCATGGCCTCAGACTTTACGTCAGGCAATCGAAGCGGCTGCTCGTTTTCATTATAAATGGCTGCTGAAGGCGAGTAGCAGAGACCAGCACATCCTCGAATTCATATACATTTCATGAGCAATGTGCAGAAAGCCATTTGTTTAGCGCTATACAACTTGCTGTAGGCATTGTGCAGCTAAAATATTTATATTGGCAAAATGGGTCAGTTCGTCCATCTGCTTTCCAGTTAAAGGGTTTTGTTGAAAAGCTTTATTCATGAGCTTCCCATCAACCCAAGTTAAAAGGATTATACATGCATTGCAAATACCCTGCTTAGGCATGTGCTTGTATGAGAAATTTCCAAACTTACTCAATTTACTGTATCATCAAATTACTGTATATACCAGGAAAGCTGTTTGTTGAGTGAGATGTGAATAAAGAAAGCGGTAATATTTTTCATGCTGGGCAAATTGCATCAGAGATCAAGCCAATTAGGTTTTATCAACCAGTACACAATCTCCAACATCTCCAAATAATATTAAATAGATACACCGATCAGACATAACATTGACATGACATTATAACATTACAACTGGTGAAGTGAATAACACTGATTATCTCTTTATCATTGCACCTGTTATTGGGTGGGCTTTATTAGGCAGCAAGTGAACTTGAGCGGGTTTGACGAGGGTCAAATTGTGACGGCTAGACGACTGGGTCAGAGCATCTCCAAAACTGCTGCTCTTGTGAGATGTTCCTGGTCTGCATTGGTCAGTATCTATCAAAAGTGGTCCAAGGAAGGAACAGTGATGAACCGGCAAAGAACTCATCAGTCTCACTGATGCAATTTCCCTGAGATGGCACGAGGAAGAAATGAGAGGAACCAGGCTAAAAAAGGGAATTCATCCTCATCTGTGTTGGGTTGGAATGGTATGTTCATCACTAAATTACTATTCATTACAGTTCCATCATTGTTGAGATGTATTGTTCAGTGATAGGCATTTAGCATCATTACTTCTATCAGAGAAAATGTACCCAAGCAAAATCTGTTGTTCAGTATCCTTAGACTATAGTTAAAATTATCCCATGTCTGCACATGTCCAAACCATCTCAATCTCGCCTCCCTCACCTTGTCTCCAAAACGTCCTACATGCGCTGTCCCTCTAATAAACTTGTTTTTAATCCTGTCCATCGTCATCACTCCCAACAAAAACTTTGCGCTGTTGAGCACAGGTACCTAAAATCATCCACCTTCTCCACCTCTTCTCCCTGCAACCGCACCACTCCACTGCCCTCCCTCTCATTCACCTACTGACTTTCATCACCCTTTTTTCCATCATCTGGTTAAAAATTCATTGTCCACGGAGACTTCTGTCTGACCTCTTCCGTCAAACTGTCCATCACCACTGCAAACAGAAAAGGGCTCAGAGCCGATCCTTGATGCAGTCCAACCTTCACCTTAAACCAGTCTGTCGTTCCTACTGCACACTTTACTGGTGTCACACTGTCTTTATACATGTCCTGCATCACCCTTACATACTTCTCTGACACACCAGACTTCCTTATACAATACCACAACTCCTCTCTCGGCAACCTGTCGTACCCTTTCTCAAAATCCACGAACACACAATGCAACTCCTTCTGACCTTCTCTATACTTCTCCATCAACAATCTTCAAGCAAATAAGGCATCTGTGGTGCTCTTCCTTGGCATGAAACCATACTGTTGCTCACAGATGGTCACCTTTTCTCTCAGCCTGGCTTCCACTACTCTTTCCTATAACTTCATTGTGTGACTCATCAACTTTATTTCCCTGTAGTTACTGCAAGTCTGCACATCTCCCTTATTCTTAAAGATCGGTACCAGCACACTCCTTCTCCATTCCTCAGGCATCCTTTCACCTTCCAGAATTTTGTTAAACAATCTGGTTAAAAACACCACTGCATCTCTCCTAAACATCTCCATGCTTCTCCCGGTATGTCATCTGGTTTTACCGACTTTCCACTTTTCATCCTCTTAATCGCTGCTCTCACTTCATCCTTACTAATCCTATACACTTCCTGCTTCACAATCTCGGTCCCTCTGCCTGGCCAATCGGTACAAATCCTTTTCTCCTTCCTTAGTGTCCGACTTCTCATACAGTTACTCATATGCCTTTCCTTGGCTTTCGTCACATCCCTCTTTACCTGCTGCCGCATCTCTTTGTACTCCTGCCTACTTTTCTCATCTCTCTGTCGATTCCAACTCTGTTTTGCCAACCTCTTTCTCCTTATGCTTTCCTGAACGTCTTCATTCCACCACTATGTCTTTTTGACTTCCTTTCTATTTCCAGATGTCACACCAAGTACCTTTCTAGCTGTCTCCCTTATCACTTCTGCAGTAGTTGCAAAATCATCCCACACCTTCTCACCACCACCGAGCCCCTGTCTGACCTCTTCCTTGAATTTCACACTACAGTCTTCCTCCTTCAGTTTCCACCATCTTATTCTCCTTTCAGTCCTCACTCTCCTCCTCTTCTTCTTCGCCTCCAAAACAATCTGATGCTATCTAGCTACACTATCTCCCGCCAACACCTTACAGTCTTCAATCTCCTTTAGGTTGCATCTCCTACATAGAACATAGTCCACCTATGTGCACCTTCCTCCACTCTTATACCTCACCCTATCATCCTTCTTCTTCTTCTTTAAATCCGTATTCACCACTGCATTTTTCTTCCTTTTAGCAAAATCTACCACCATCTGCCCTTCCACATTCCTCTCCTTAAGACCATACCTACCCATCACCTCCTCATCCCCTCTGTTCCCTTCACCTACATGCCCATTAAAGTCTACCTCAATCACCAATCTTTCATTCCTAGGTACTCCTTCTACCACTTTATCGAACTCACTCCAGAATTTTTCCTTCCTTCCATCTTACAACCCACTTCTGAAGCATAGGTACTTATGACATTTATCATCAACTTCCAGTTTCACGCTAATCAGAAACTTTCTTCACCTCCACTACACTCTTACTGTACTCTTCCTTCAGGATCACCCCTACTCCATTTCTTTTTCCATCCACACCATGATAGAACAGTCATATAACCCACATTTAAAATACCAACCCGAACCTCCACTCTTCTCCATTTCTCCATTCCCTGCTGTCTCTGTAGACGTCTTCCTTTTTTCCTTCTCCTCCTTCGGCCAACAGAAGCCCAATTCCCACCGGTACCCTGTTGTTAACGATACCTGTGGCGATCGTTGGTAAGCCGGGCCTCGACCGAATGAAATTCTGATTCGTGATCCACATATTTGATTTGGTACGTTTTACGCTGGATGCCCTTCACAGCGCAACCTTTCCCATTTATTTGGCCTTAACCCTAATGGCTGGGTTAGGAAAGCATGTAAATGGCTGTGCTAATGGTGTTAGAATTATGTCACTACCCTATAATACTACCCCAGGTAGCATTCCCAGACCTAATGTAGCCTTTTTGGCTGAAAATGACAGTAATTATTTTGTATACAAATGTCTAATTTATTGTAATGATTCTGCATGTCCTTCATGAACTGGCATAGCACCAGCATCTTTATCTGTCCTGTCAGGTAGGTAATGAGGCCCCAGAATAAGGAATCCAAAAAAGCTTAGCATTATTCATGCAGCGGCTGCAGATTTGACGTGTTCCCTGCGATTGAATTGAACCCATGAACTGATAAAATCTCATCTTGCTTCCAAACAGCCCCCCCAATCACTGAGGATTTGTGGGTTTGCTTTGTGTACTTTTCTGAATGTTGAGTGAAATGTTGAGTGGAGGTTACAGCCTTTTCTCTTTTCAGCCTCCTCAGAATCTCCAAAACCTTTCAGCCATCACATATATGCTGAAGTAAATGGATCTTAAAATATCCTATTTGCCTGTTACAACTATTTTCATTTGTAGATTAGCTACTTATTGATCTTAAAAAAAAATCACGGCATTTTCTGTAATCAAGTATTCATGAAATCATTTGATTAATCTGAGACAATGTGATTAATGTTGTTTTATTCATCAAACATGTTCAGACCTTCAACATTTATACATTTTGCATATGAACTGAATTTTAAAATGCAGTGGTGGGTCAGTGGTTAAGGCTCTGGGTTACTGATCATAAGGTCAGGGCTTCAAACACCAGCACCACCAAGCTGCAACTGTTGGGCCAACCTTATGTGCTCCAGGGGTGCCGTACCATGGCTGACCCTGTACTCTGCAATCGAAGCCCAGCTTTCTAAAAAGCTGGAAAAGGCGAAAACCTTGAAAAGGTTGAACTTCTGATCAGAAGGTCATGATTTCAATTCCCACCACCTGCCTGAACAAGGTCCTTAATCCTCAACTCCTTAGTTGTATAAATGAGCTAGTTGTGAGTTTACTGCTACATCTTCTGCTTATGTATTCTCTCTAAAGATGGTGACTTTCAGGCTGACCAAATCTAGGGTTGGAAACCTCAAAATAGGTCAAGTCAAGAGTCAAGTCAAGTCAAGAAGCTTTTATTGCCATTTTAACCATATATAGCTGATGCAGTATACAGTGAAATGAAACAACGTTCCTCCTGAACCCAGGTGCTACATAAAACAACATAAAACAACAGTCACAGAACAGAAGAACACAGGGCCAAGGACTAAGATCCTCGCCACATAAAGTGCATGTGTGCAACTGGTGCAAACAGTGCAAAAGACAACACAGGACAGTGCAAGACAGTACACAATACACAAAATATAAAAATAAAAACAGCAATAGCTCCGCCAGTAAAACCTGTCGTGACAGGATAAGGTGCACAGTAGCAGAAAAATGTAACACAGTAGCAGAAAAATGTAACAGAGAAATGTAAAAAGAATTGTGCAATTCTATATTAGCAGCAATCAAAAATAAACTGAGCAGTGACCAAAGGATTTGGACAGAATATTGTGCAAAGAGCAAGTCCCGGAAGATCAGCAACAAACGGCATGTAAACATTTTGCGATGATGAAAGGTGAATGGTGCTGAAACCTGGGTGTGCGAAGTGTATGTGTGTTGAGTCCGGTTGTACAGATCAGTCACACAGTTGTGTGTAAGTGTGTGTGAGTGTGAGAGAGAGAGTTCAGTTCAGATGTTTGTTCAGGAGCCTGACGGCTTGCGGGAAAAAACTGTTGCACAGTCTTGATGTGACGGCCCGAATGCTTCGGAACCGTTTTCCTGATGGTAGGAGGGTGAAGTGTGTGTGTGACGGGTGTGTGTGATCGTCCACAATGCTGTGTGCTTTGCGGATGCAGTGTTTGGTGTAAATGTCGTCCATGATAGAGGGGAGAGAGATTCCGATGATCTTCTCAGCTCTCCTCACTATCCTCTGTAGGGTCTTGCGATCCGAGACGGTGCAGTTCCCAAACCAGGCAGTGATGCAGCTGCTCACATTGCTCTCGATGGTCCCTCTATAGAACATGGTCAGGATGGGGGGAGGGAGATGAGCTTTCCTCAGCCTTCTCAGGAAGTAGAGACGCTGCTGGGCTTTCTGGGTGATGGAGCTGGTGTTAAGTGACCAGGTGAGGTTGTCCGCCAGATGAACACCAAGGAATTTGGTCACTCTGTGTTCTCCTGAAGTCAACAACCATTTCTTTGGTTTTGTCCACGTTCAGAGACAGGTTGTTGGCTCCACACCAGGCTGTTAACCGTTGCACCTCCTCTCTGTATGCTGACTCGTCGTTCTTGCTGATTAGACCCACCACGGTCGTGTCATCAGCAAACTTAATGATGTGATTCGAGCTGTGCGTTGGTGCACAGTCGTGAGTCAGCAGAGTGAACAGCAGTGGACTGAGCACACAGCCCTGAGGGGCTCCAGTGCTCAGTGTGGTGGTGCTGGAGATGCTGTTCCCGATCCGTACTGACTGTGGTCTCTCAGTCAGGAAGTCCAGGATCCAGTTGCAGAGAGAGGTGTTCAGGCCCAGTAGGCTCAGCTTCTCGATCAGGTGCTGAGGAATAATTGTGTTGAATGCTGAACTGAAGTCTATAAACAGCATCCTTACATAAGTGTCCTTGTTATCCAGATGGGTGAGGGCCAGATGGAGGGTTGTGGAGATGGCATTGTCCGTGGAGCGGTTTGGACGATATGCAAACTGCATGGGGTCCAGTGCGGGTGGGAGCTGGGTCTTTATGTGCCTCATGACAAGCCTCTCGAAGCACTTCATCATGATGGGTGTGAGCGCGACGGGACAATAGTCATTGAGGCAGGACACAGAAGACTTCTTCGGCACAGGAATGATGGTCGTCGTCTTGAGGCATGTAGGAACAGTGGCGCTGCTCAGGGAGATGTTGAAGATGTCAGTGAAGACATCTGCTAGTTGTTCTGCACATTCCCTGAGCACTCTGCCAGGAATGTTGTCAGGTCCAGCAGCCTTCCGTGGGTTAACTCTGCATAGAGTTTTCTTCAATTCAGCTGTGGTTAGACTTAGCACCTGGTCACTGGGAGGAGGGATGGTCTTCCTCGCCACCACGTTGTTCTGCACCTCGAACCGGGCGTAGAAGTCGTTCAGCGCATCTGGGAGGGAGGCGTCACGGTCACAAGCAGGTGATGTTGTCTTGTAGTTCATGATCGTCTGGATGCCCTGCCACATGCGCCGGGTGTCTCCGCTGTCCTGAAAGTGGCCATGGATTCTCTTGGCGTGTGCGCGCTTCGCCTCTCTGATAGCACGGGACAGTTTGGCAATTGCTGTTTTTAAGGCCGTCTTGTCTCCTGCTCTGAAGGCAGAGTCTCTTGTTTTTAGCAGCGCACGCACCTTGGCGGTCATCCATGGCTTCTGGTTGGAGCGTGTAGTGATGGTCTTGGAGATAGTCACGTCATCAATGCACTTCCCTGAGATCTCAAAACTCTGGGCTTCTAGTTGTTCGTAGAATAGCAAAGTCCAATAAAGGTGGTAGAGCATTTTCACATTTAGCTCCTAAACTCTGGAATAGTCTTCCTGACAGTGTTCGGGGCTCAGACACACTCTCCCAGTTTAAGTGTAGATTAAAAACATATCTTTTTAGCAAAGCCTACACATAACACACATCACATATCATAACCTTGTGCTCCAGAACATCTGATCACATGCACATTATCAACTTGTGCTGTTAATATCATGAACAGCAGCTACGCTAATTCCTCTCCACTGCTTCTCTTTCTCTCCCCATCCCGAGACACCCTGAGGTTTGGCCAGCTCCAGTCACCTCCCACCTCGTGATGATTACGGACCTTTGAAGAAGTAGATGCCGAACTCGCAAACATCCCGAACCATCTAGAGGCGTTCCAGTGCCATTTGGATCCCGCTACATGTGTGGAGTTTTGACATTGGACCTCCTGGAGTGTTTAAAGGCTCTGGCATGGAGAAGCTGATGCTGGATCTGTGGTGACCACAAATGCTGAGCTCATAAAACTCGGAGCTACTAACCATATAGACTGTTTAAGACTGCAGAAAGAACATCACTTATAATCTTATACTCCAGTAATCATGTTAGTTCTCACTGTCCAGTGTTCTGTATTGTTGAAAGATTTATGATCAAACTCTTGATGTCACCCAGATGAGGATGGGTTCCCCTTTTGAGTCTGGTTCCTCTCAAGGTTTCTTCCTCATAACATCTAAGGGAGTTTTTCCTTGCCACAGTCGCCACGGCTTGCTCATTAGGGACAAATTCACACCATTCACCATCACTGTTGATTTGTGTAAAGCTGCTTTGAGACAATGTCTGTTGTGAAAAGCGCTATACAAATAAACTTGACTTGACTTGCCGATGTAGCTGGTCACTGTTGACGTGTACTCCTCCAAGTTGATGAAAGCGCCATTGGTTGCAGCTTCCCTGAACATGTCCCAGTCGGTGCATTCAAAACAGTCCTGGAGAGCAGACATTGATCCTGCTGGCCAGGTTCTCACTTGTTTTTGAGCTGGTCTAGAACGCCTGCTGAAGGGGTCTGTATGCTGGGATCAACATAACAGAGATGTGGTCTGAGTACCCGAGGTGGGGGTGGGGCTTCGCCCGGTATGCGCCCCGGATGTTTGTGTAAACAACATCCAGCGTGTTTTCTCCTCTGGTTGCAAAGTCCACATTCTGCTAGAATTTGGGAAGCACAGTCCTGAGATTTGCGTGATTAAAATCTCCGGCGACTATAAACAGTCTGTCAGGGTGTGTGTTTTGAAGTCCGCTAATGGTCCCGTAGAGCACACTGAGCGCTTCCTTAGCATTAGCGCTAGGTGGTATGTACACTCCGAGCACAATAGCGGTGGTGAATTCCCGTGGTAAATAAAAAGGTCTACATCTCACAACAATAAACTCCAGCAGCGATGAGCAGTAGGTAGAAACAAGCACAAGCTAAAATATGCCATGTTTTCAGGTTCATATATACAGTCATTGATACACATCTCAACAGCAACAGACTGCTAATGCTAAAAGCCTTAGTGTCCAGGTGGAGCTTCGTGGTTTAGGCACATCCATAGCGAAGCCCTTGACCACATAGCTGCTCAGTTGTATGAATGAGATAACTGCAAGTCTCTCTGGACTTGGCCTTACTCAACCCATCATTAGCCAGTCATGCTCAAACAACAGTGACATACAATTGTCTCATTTGTACTGTAGGAAAGTTATTTTTATATAGTTGTTTTATTTTGTTCTTCTGTATTGTAAAGTATACATACATATACATTCTTAGGAGACAAATGCATAAATTACATGATTATATAAAAACAAAGTGCTGGATGGAGGTTTGCATGCTCCAAATGCTCCTTTGTATGAAACAAAGGTGCACGGTATCGCCTTGTCTCTGTCTCCTGCTGTGTTGGTGACCATTTGCTCATGATTTACCCAATGATCTGAGTGAATGCCAAAGCTGTGCGTACCTTTCGGTATTCCTATGATAATGAAGTGGTCTGAGAGTGAGAGATAGTAATCTAAGCCAGGACAGCTACTTCCCTTGCATGTTTTGTTTTTACTTATAACCTGAGTGCTTTGTTCTCCTTCACAGAGACTGACCCCCCTAAATGTTTAAAAAACCACAATGCCAAGTTCTTAAAGTTGGATTTGATGATTGATGACTGCAGCGCCAAAGCGTCTGCAATAAAAACCACTGCTGAACGATTTCCAAGTCTCCGGGTCTTTGCTGGAAAGTTTACAACAGTACTATCAGGCAGTTGAGGCTCTAGGGCCTTGCTCAAGGGTCCAGCTGTGGCAGCTTGGTGGTGCTGAGATTTAAACTCATGATTTCAGATCCAAGTCCAGGTCCATTCCTAAGCAACTTTACAAAGATACAGTGGGTTAGGAATACACATTTTAAATAAATACTTTAGCCACTATAAGTGTATCCTTTGGCATATTATCAGAAGGTTTATCATATTTGGCAGATGCCCATAGCCAGAGTGACTTAAAATTGTGTCATTTGTTTAATTAGGCAGTTTAGGTTTAAGAGTCTTGCTCAACGCCCGATTGATGATGTCAATGAACTCCCATTAACCAAATATTGAATAAATATTGCTCCAGTAAAAGTTCAATTTAATTACATTTCATTTATATAGCAGTTTTTACAATGGACATTGTCTCAAAGCAGCTTTGGATGGATGGATGGATGGATGGATAGATGGATAGATGGATAGATAGATAGATAGATAGATAGATAGATAGATAGATAGATAGATAGATAGAACTTTGTCATTGCATAGTACTGGTACCCAACAACAAAAGGCATTGTAAATGTAAATTTATTGCCTATAAGTTTGTACCTTATAATTGTTTATTTCTAATGAGCCAGTGTTGACTGTGGCAAGGAAAATACTCCCTGAGATGGTATGAGGAAGAAACTTTGAGAAGGACCAGACTCAAAAGGGAACCCTGCCTCATCTAGGTGACACCGAATGTCCATTCATTACAGTTACATTGTTGAGGTGTGTAGTAATAGGTATGTAAATGCAGATATGTTCATGCACCCTGTGGTCCTGAGCCACTGTAGTAGACTGTTGATATTAATTAAATCTGAATCAAAGCTCAAAGCTCGCGAGTTGCTCAGCATCTTCATGGTTTTTTAGGCTGTAAGTGTGGAACCATCCCCTGCTGCACAGAGTGGCCTCATTTAAGAAGAACTCCATTGAGAGGTAGGACATCAGGATGAACCAGGCAAATACGAAGAGAAGAAAAGACTGGAAAACTGGTCACTGGAACCTCAGGGGCATGTTTACTTGATAGAGAGAGAGAATAAAGATTGTTAAGCATTCACATTGTTTATGTGTATAAGGACACCATACAGTGTGATCAGGGGCCCTGTAGAAGAAAGATCTAAGACCTAAAGAAGACCTACTGAAAAAATGCTTGACTAAATAAATGTTTTTAGACTTTTAGACTTATATATATAATATGCTAAGATTTTAGATCCAAGACATTCCAGGGAGGTTTTCTTTGCCATTGTCACCACTGACTCGCTCATTAGGGATAAACTTATTAACATTCTTAAGCTATTTATTTCTATATAGCTGCTTAAGGAGAATGTCCTTTGTAAAAAGAAATGCTATACAAAATTGATAAGATTGAAATGAATTGCACTGAGGTTTGCATGCTCGCAGTGGAGAGTCTTTGTTCGTTTAACACCACAGTAGATTTGAATTCACTGCAGGCGTTAAGCCGATTTCAAAGAGATAATGCTCACGGTGTGTAAAATAGTTTGCAATCTTAAGAGAGTGTCACCATCTCGAGTTATTAATGGAACGCTTTTGAAGATTCGTTTCGGTCGCCCTTTTTTTTAAAAGCTTGCGATGTATCCACCTTTCTGATTTTAATTTACAGGCTGTCTATAAAAGCTTTTCATGCAGACCTATTTCTCAGAAATGTCTTCATCAAGAGGTCTAGACCTCGGGTTTAGTCAACGTGTTTGAGCGCACTTTCTATTACTTTTTAACAGCTAGCCATTAGCCTTTAGGAGATGCTAATAAACGTTAAATGTACCATTTGCTAATCGCAATTTGTATAAGGTTCAATGTTTTACTGTCACTTATTGCCACAGGATTACAGCAAGACATAGACTATATAGACAAAAGTTTGTGGACAACTGACCATGAGATTGGTGTGCACTTTTTTAACAGCCCATTCCACATTTAGTCCTTACAGCTATTAGAAAACCCTCCACTCTTCTGGGAAGATGTTTCACAAGATTTTGGAGGGTTTTTGTGGAGATTTGTGCACATTCAGGTCTTCAATCCCATGTACACTATATTCATGGATTCGGCTTTGTGCTCAGGGGTATTGTCATGCTGGAACAGGTTTGGGACTCCTAGTTCAAGTGAAGGTAAAATTTTATACTACTGCATCCAAAGACATCGTTTACAATTGTGCGCCTCTAACTTTGTTTTAACCATTTGGGTAAGAACCAGAGGTGGAAAGTAATGAATTACATTCCTCGTGTAGTTTTTTGTGCACTTCTGCTTTTTAAAGGAGTTAAAAAATGCTTATTTTAACTTTTAGTTAAGTTTGTTTTGTTTTATAGTATTGTACCTAACAACTTTTAGTACTTTTTAAATCACATCAGTTACCGAGTAAAGAAATAAATAGATACAAAATAATCAAGCGGGAAAAAAATCGCACGCCAGAAACAACTGCATTGATTGACTATTGCGCTAAACTCATAAGAAAGCAAGATGGAGACGGACCAGACAGATTCCGGTAATGTAGACTAGTGAAATGCCGTGAAATTGGAAGTTGTTCAGTGCGTGTGCTGTCTGAATTTGCATACGTGATTTATCTCGTTATCCTAAATGACTATAACAGGAGTTTTTTGTTGTTGTTTTTTTGCTGCGAAACTGCATAACTCACATTAGACTTGTCATTAACTGTTTTTTCCTTTGCTAGTGCATTGTCATTTGTGAAGGTGTTTCTTTATTAAAAATGACTAGTTTGAGATTTATAATCCCTTGTCCTTTATGAACTACAGTACAGACCAAAAGTTTGGACACACCTTATCATTCAAATAGTTTTCTTTATTTTCATGACTATGAAAATTGTAGAGTCACACTGAAGGCATCA
Organism: Silurus meridionalis; assembly: GCF_014805685.1. Lineage (NCBI taxonomy): Eukaryota > Metazoa > Chordata > Actinopteri > Siluriformes > Siluridae > Silurus > Silurus meridionalis. The sequence continues at coordinate 5,199,650 of NC_060886.1, forward strand.
AGGGCTATTTGACCAAGAGGGAGAGTGATGGGGTGCTGCGCCAGATGACCTGGCCTCCACAGTCACCGGACCTGAACCCAATCGAGATGGTTTAGGGGTGAGCTGGACCGCAGAGTGAAGGCAAAAGGGCCAACAAGTGCCAAGCATCTCTCGGGGGAACTCCTTCAAGACTGTTGGAAGACCATTTCAGGTGACTACCTCTTGAAGCTCATCAAGAGAATGCCAAGAGTGTGCAAAGCAGTAATCAAAGCAAAAGGTGGCTACTTTGAAGAACACTTCTTTGTTATGTATATAATTCCATATATAATTCCACATGTTTTAATTCATAGTTTTGATGCCTTCAGTGTGAATCTACAATTTTCATAGTCATGAAAATAAAAAAAACTCTTTGAATGAGAAGGTGTGTCCAAACTTTTGGTCTGTACTGTACACTAGAATCCCCCACCCCCCACTGTTAACAAAAGGTTAATTTAATTTAATTTAATTTAAAGGTAAATTTGCTTGCAATTAAAAACAATTTCATTGAAGTAACAGCACTTTTACTTGAGTATAATATTTTACTGCTTTCACCTCTGGTAAGAACCACATATGCCTGGAAAAAGCAGGTGTCCTAATACATTTGTCCATATAGTGTATGTACTTTCGCATGACCGATGACCCAGAAATCCATTACTGCCAATCATTTGTCAGATTACAGTCATTATTTAACTTTGGTTTGCTTGTTTGCAAACCTGTCACACTGTAAGCTCTTGGCATCTAAACTCTCCAAGCATGGAAGGCTGTGACAGCTATATTAAAAGCTGACTAAATGTTTTGAAGCTTTGGTGAATTAATTAACCGTGATAATTAATCAGAATCTTTTTTTTTTTTTTTAATGCTGTTTGAGCCAATAAACATGAGTGAGAATGTAAATGAGGAGAAATTCGTGCTGAAAAGCCTAAGACATGTAGCTGCTCTGCTAACGAGATCATGTCAGTCTGGTATTTCAGGATGTGAGGAGTCAGGATTCCTTCAGCTACGAGTAAAATAGTAAAAGGCAGGAGGTGGAGCTGGAGGTAGAAGAGCTGAAGATGTGGAGGTTATCGTTGGGAGTGACGAGGATGGACAAGATTAGAAAGTTTGCGATGTTTATTAGAGGGACAGCGCATGTAGGATGTTTTGGATACAAGGTGATGGAGGTGTGATTGAGATGGTTTGGACATGTGCAGAGAAGGGACATGGTGTATATCTGTAGGAGAATGCTGAGGATGGAGCCACCAGGAAGGAGAAAAAGAGGAAGGCCAAGGAGGAGGTTTATGGATGTGGTGAGGGAAGACATGCAGGTAGTTGGTTTGAAAGAGGCTGATGTATCCGCTGTGGTGACCCTTAATGGGAGAAGCCGAAAAAGAAGAAGAAGTTGTTGCAGCCCAACATAATATTTAAATCAATTAGAGTTGAGTTAATTATTTTGTTACAGTGGCCCCTGTCAAGAGGTAGGCTGTTCTTTCTTTCTTTCTTTCTTTCTTTCTTTCTTTCTTTCTTTCTTTCTTTCTTTCTTTCTTTCTTTCTTTCTTTTTCTTTTTTTTCCTTTAAGAATAATGACAAAGAGTTTAACAAATGTTTCATTGCTGAATGACTCCTTCTTGAGAGAGCAGAATTTTGAGTTGAGTTTTTTTTGTTGAGTTTACCTACAATTATTTCTTTAAAACAACACAACAGCGATGCACTTCATGTGAAATTGTGGCTCCACTTTAGAATCCAAACAGTGCAGATGTAAGGCTTGACCGCGAAATAACCGCACACGCTTATTCTTGGGGAATGAAATCTAATTGCATTCGCTCGTTATGCTGATTTAGCCTCAGTTCTGACGAGCGTGTCCAGTCATTGGGAGCTGCGGTTTAGAGTTGCTGCCCTGCAGCCTAAATCAGCATGTCATTGCATCATGCATTTCACTTCCAAACACAAGTTGAAGGACACAAGATGCGACTCATGGGAATTTAATCTCATTATAGAGGTGGCTTCTAGGTACAGCTATTATTTGGAATTTATACCCTTTGGTGATCATCGTCTTTCTGGGGCGGTCCATACCAGAGACCTTAATGGCCCGTTAAAATATCATAAGTCCTGCGTCATTGATTTTCTGATTGCCCAGTTTGGGATTATTGCAAAAGTTCTTTCCTTTTCATTTTTCTGTTCGAGAGGTGAATGTGTGCAGCAGAGATCTATGAGGTCTCTAATGTGTTTTGAAGACATATGAGGGCCTGATTACACTTCTGGAAATACATTTAAACCATTAGTTGTTTTCTCAGGATGAAATTGGGTAATATCACTTTTAATATAACTTTCATTATATAATTTTCTTATTTAATAAGAATAAATAAGTAAAGAAATTATAATTAGATAAATAGAATCATGATATTAATTTTGAAAGATCAAAGGAATGATGGAAGTAATAATAAAAGGAATGATGAAAGGAATAATAGAATTAAGGATGAATGAGAAAACATGATGGAATGATGGAAGTAATGAAAGGACTGATAGAAGTAAGGATGAAGAAAATGAATGATAGAATAAAATGCATTAAGTAAATAAGGATACATGGAATGAATGCTGAAAATAAATGATGGAAGGAATCATAAAAGTAATGATGGATGGAATGAATTACAGAATGAAACAATATATGATGTAATAATAGAAGTAAAGATGAAAATGAATAGTAGAAGGAAGTAATAATTAATGGAATGAATGATAGAATAAATGAGAAAATTGATGATGGAATGATGGAAGTAATAAAAGAAGTATGGATAGATGGAATAAATGATGGAAGACATGATTAAGGTATTGATAAAAATATATGAGGAGGTAATATTGAAGGTATGATGGAAGGAATGAAAGCACTAATGATCAATGGAATGAATGGGGAAAATGAATGAGAAAACATGATGGAATGGTGGAAGGAATGAAAGGATGAATGGGATGAAATGAATGAGGATAGGGATGATAGAAGGAATTTAATAAATAAGGATAAATGAATAATAGAATGAAAGAGAAAATGTCTATGATGAAAATGAATGGTGGAAGGAATGATGAAAGAAATGATAGAAGGAACGATCAAACGAAGCACAGAATTCTATTACATTTTTTTTTATAAAATAAAGAAGATGAATGAATGAAGGGATGAAAGTGAAAAAGCGTATAAGCGCACGCTTGCTGACTGAAATGTCAAACACAAGTGATGATATACACATTTCATTTTGAGCTTTGTAATGATGTCTGTTTGTAATGTAGCTGCGATTTGTTTGTTTATTCATTAATCCCCGATGACATGTTCAGGAGTTAAGCTTTGTTTTCCTCGTCTCGGTTCTGTGGATCCTCCGCCAAGTGAAAATATCATGTCTGTTGAATGAACAAAAGGAATTACCAAGTCTCCATTTTCTACCCTGAAGTTAACGTCTGGGTTGAAATGGCAGGGTTGAAGTGATCATCTCAAGTGAATATTCCTCTGTGGTGGTAAATCTCTCGTGAGGGTTGTTTAAACAAAATGAAATTATGTGGATGTGCGAGAACACTTTCTGCAGATTTACTGTTTTATGAAGAAGTGGTATTTTAGTTGACATTTCACAAACACAGTCGGCAAAGGAATGGTGAAAGAAATGATTAACGGAATGATGGAAGCTATTAGGGAAGGAATGTTTGAACGTATGATACAAGGAATGATGGAAGAAATGATGGAAAGAATGATGGTAGGTATTATTGAAGGAATGATGCAAGGAATGATTAAAGGAATTATGGAGGGAATGATGGGAGGAAAGATAGAAAGAATAATAGTAGGTATTATTGAAAAAATGATGGAAGGAATGGTAAACAGGAATGATGTAAGGTATTATTGAAGGTATGATGGAGGGAATTATGGATAAAATGATACATGAATGATGGAAGGTATTATTGAATGAATGATGGAAGGACTGATGTAAGAAATGATTTAAGGAATGATGGAAGTAAAGATGAATGAATGATGAAAGGAATGATCTAACTCTCTTTCTTTCTTTCTTTCTTTCTTTCTTTCTTTCTTTCTTTCTTTCTTTCTTTCTTTCTTATATATTTGTATTTCCTGTATATTTTTCTTTCTACTTTTCCTCCTTTTCTCCCTTTTTTCCTTTCTGCCTTTGTCTCTTCCTTTCTTCCTTCCTTCCTTCCTTCCTTCCTTCCTTCCTTCCTTCCTTCCTTCCTTCCCTCCTTCCTTCTTTTCTATCTTCCTTACTTATATTTTCCTCAGTTCTTGTAAGAGAAATATTATCCCTACATTCATTCTTTAATAGCTAATGGCTAAGCTTCAGGAGTAAATATTTCATGCTATCCCAAACCCCAAAGCCTAAGTAAATGCACTTCCAGGCAAAAAGGTTGGTAATATTGTAAAAAACTTTCAGCAATGTATCTGTGGGGGATTTAGTTGATGGGTTTTGGGCTTAGTGCCTCATTTAATTAGCCTCTTTCCATCATTTATTTAAATAATCCCCCAGTCAGTGCATTTTCACTTCCTGAAACAACTTCTTTATGCAGTCCTTGCAAATGTATTTATCCCAATGTTGTCCCAAAGCAGTTTTTCAGAAATAAAGAAAGATTATAATTTTTAAATCCATAAAAATTGTCCTCAGTGGGATTGAATGAGGAGGCAACCTTAATAAGAACCAGAGTCAAAAGGGGACCCTTCGTTATTTAAATGAGATCCTAAAGTTTATTCATTATGAGTCCATCGTTGTTGAGTTGATCACCTGCTCACTGATAGTCACTTGAGTGCCAAACTGTTCATGGCAATTGTAGCAGTACAGTTTTTGAGTGGATAAAGTTTTTATCCACTCATTCATTAAAAAGGTAGGATTAATTTCATGTAGTAGAGTAAAAAAGTCAGATATTTGACTTTAATTTGTAGTGAAGTTAAAGTTAGTCTCCCCAAATGGAAACACTTCAGTAAAGTACAGATACGTGGAAAAGCTACTTAGGTAAAAAACAAACTACATTTACTTTGTTACTGTCCACCACTGTTAATATGACACCATTATGAAGACCAAAGAACTCGAAGACAGAGATCTGGAAAAAGGATAGGTGAGGGTTTGGTTTTAAAAAAGATCCCAAATGTATTGTAAAACATGGAAAGAACCCTGCCTAGAGGAAGCCGGCACCAAGAGTCGATAACTGGCCAAAGAGCTCACTAATCAGTGGACCAGGTATAAATTATTTGCAATTTTGTTTAGATTCATGACACAAAAAAAAAAAAAAAAGGGAAACATTTCAGTGCTTACCCAAAGCACAGTCTGCAACAAGCAGGCACAGTGTGCAGGATAAGAATGTGCACTCGATGCGTGTTTATTACCAGTCCGGGTGCACGCTGAGTTTAAAACACAGGCAGATGAAAGTACCAAGCTGTACTGCATAATTGATAGCCAGACATTCAGGTAAAGGTCAAATCCACAGAGCAGCTTACAACTAAGTAACAGTACTATGGGAGAAATAAACAGGGATCAGGATGACTAAGACTGATTATGAGATACAGTATAAATAGAAAATAATGAGGGCTAACGTAGGGTTGAGGAGATGCCTTTCTGCAAGCTTATTACATGTTTTTTATCAGTATGGCAGCCAATTTGTGTGGGGTTATTACTCAGTAAGGGATATCAAAGAACATATTATTGAGCTCTGTTTTACATTTGCACAATTAAATTCAATTCAATTCACTTTATTTGTGTAGTGCTTTTTAAAAAAGACATTGTTCCAATACAGAGATCAACAGGTAAGGAATATACATTTTTTATAAGTTAGTCTCTATAAGTTTATCCTTTGGCATATTATCACAAAATATCACATTTGAAAGATGCCCTCATCCAGAGTGACTTAACCTCCTAAGACCTGAGCTTTGGTTTGGCTTGCATTTTAGATTCCTTCCAATTATTTGGGGTTAGGAAGAACCAATAATTATAATAACCATATATTTTCTTTGAACATGAAGCTCTTCTTGGAACAAAAATGATGTCACTTATGTGGAGACTCGGTCTGTATCTACAGAAAACAATAAAGACACCATTGTGCACAATGTCCACGTATGTGGACACCCAGGTCGTAGGAGGTAAAAATTGTTTCATTGGTTCAATCTGGCAGTTAAGGTTACGGGCCTTGCTCATGGTCCAAGTAGTGACAGCTTGGTGGTGCGTGGGATTAAAACTCACGATTTCTGAACCAAACACCAATGGCATAACCACTGAACTCCCATGAACCTAAATATTGAATAAAAATTGCTCCAGTACTAAAAAATTACTCTTTCTACATTTCCACTTAACAAAGTGAGAGAAAAAACTCTCGCTTGTGAATTGACTAAAGAATCAAATGTAAAAGTAGTGATCTGTAAACGTCTCTTGGTTACGTATGTAACCCTGGTTCCCTGTTGGCCCCCAGGTACTTGAACTTGAACATTCACCATCTTCACCTCTTCTCCCTGCAACTGCTCACAGGTTGAGCTTGTCTGTTAACCTGTCCATCACCACTGCAAACAGGAACGAGCTCAGAGCCGATCCTTGATGCAGTCCAACCTCCACCTTGAACCAGTCTGTTGTTCCTACTGTACACTTCACTTCTCTTTATTTCCTTGTAGATACTGCAAGTCTGCACATCTCCCATATTCTTAAAGATCGGTACCAGCACACTCCTTCTTCATTCCTCAGACATCCTCTCACCTTCCAAGATTTTGTTGTACAACCTGGTTTGCTAAACAGAAACAAACTCATATAAATTTTCTCGATGTGATGGGGTTGGTTGCATTAATTAAATATGAAAGCATAGTTTAAACTTGCATAAATGTATATGCTTAATAACATTTTAAAAAGTCCTGATCCGTTGTTCTGAAGGGGAAGACGCTGTGTAGAAAAAGCCTGACAGAAAAATAATTAAATTGCTTTTCTTTTAATCGCAAAAATAGTTCACCAAAAAATTTACATACTTTTCCACATACATTTTTTTTTTTTATCCCAGACTCCATTATGTCCTTGTGCACCTTCATTTTTCACCGCAACCCAGTTTCTTTTTGAGGAAGTTGTTTTGCTTGGTAAGATTGACAAGAAAGGCACGCCTGCAGTCTTTAAGAATGTTCAATTCACTCGGAATCAAAAGATTGCCTCGGCGCTGTGGCACGACTCAAAAAATGCAGGTCATCACGTTGAGAGTCAAACTCACTTAACAGCATTCAGGACTGCAGGCGATGAATAAAATCCTGTCAAGTGGATTCATCACATCTCCAAGCTGCTGCTTTCAAAACACAGCTTTTTCTGGTCCTGTGAGAAGTGCAGGAAATAAAGCCACGCTGTATTCAGATATTTGGTGCTTCTCTTTTGCCTGCTAGTCGGTCCATTGTCATTGGCGGCACATTTCTCTCTGTACTTTTATTTAATGCTACTGAAATATTTCAAACTGAATGTGTATTATACATTTACAAAAGAAATAATTACATTTTTTTTTTTATCAGGCCATGCAGTGCTTGCTGCTCTAAATATTCTTGTCTTTATGATAAGCTGTAATTTCTAAACACCTAGTATTTCTAAAGACTATGTATTTCTAAAGACCATGGCTTCTGGAAGTTTGGACATTTTAGCCATACTGTGTTCATAGATTTGTTTGAAATGCAAAAATGGTAGATTGATTGGTAGTAAGTGGTTAATACTTGGGCATTGGCTCGGATGGTCATGAGTTCAAATATCAGCAAACCCATGCTGCCCTTAAGGAAACTCTTTAACCTTCAATTGCTCTGTTGTATAAAAAATGAAAATATAAGTCACCCTGGATAACGGTGATGGTCTTGCAGAATGCCATCAATTTAATCATTTCAGGATGATTTCAATCCAATATTAGAAAGTTGTGTGGAAATTGGGCTATTGTTGGCCAAAGGAGGAGAAGGAGAGGAGGAAGATGTATACAGAGACAGCAGGGAAAGGAGAAGTGTAGGAGAGTGGAGGTTCGGTTTGGTACTTTAAATGTTGGTACTATGACTGGTAAAGGGAGAGAGGTAGCTGATATGATGAAGAGAAGAAAGGTAGATATGTTGTGTGTTCAAGAGACCAAGTGGAAAGGGAGTAAAGCCAGAAACATTGGAGGTGGGTTTAAACTGTTCTATCATGGTGTGGATGGAAAGAGAAATGGTGTAGGGGTGATTCTGAAGGACGAGTACAGTAAGAGTGTAGTGGAGGTGAGTAGAGTTTTTGATAGTGATAAACGTGAAGCTGGAAGTTGAAGGGGTGATGATAAATGTCATCAGTGCCTATGCTCCATAAGTGGGTTGTGAGCTGGAGAAGAAGGAACATTTCTGTAATGAGTTAGATGAAGTGGTAAAAGGTGTACCTAGGAATGAAAGATTGGTGATTGGGGCAGACTTTAATGGGCATGTGGGTAAAGGGAACAGAGGGGATGAGGAGGTGATGGGTAGGTATGGTCTTAAGGAGAGGAATGTGGAAGGGCAGATGGTGGTAGATTTTGTTAAAAGGATGGAAATGGCAGTGGTAAACATTTATTTTTAAAATAAGGAGGATCATAGGGTGATGTATAAGAGTGGAGGAAGGTGCACACAGGTGGACTGTGTTCTATGAAGGAGATGCAACCTGAAGGAGATTGGAGACTGTAAGGTGTTGGCAGGGGACAGTGTAGGTAGACAGCATAAGGTGGTGGTCTGTAGGATGGTTTTGGAGATAAGAAGAAATAAGAGTGGAACCTGAAGGAGGAAGACTGTAGTGTGAGTTTCAGGGAAGAGGTCAGAAATGGGCTTTGTGGTGGTGAAGAGGTGCTGGATGATTGGGGAACTACTGCAGAAGTGATAAGACAGCTAGAAAGGTACTTGGTGTGACATCTGGAAATAGAAATGAAGACAAAAAGACGTGGTGGTGGAATGAGGAAGTGCAGAAAAGCATAAGGAGAAAGAGGTTGGCAAAACAGAATTGGGATCGACAGAGTGATGAGAAAAGTAGGCAAGAGTACAAGGAGATGCGGCAGCAGGTAAAGAGGGATGTGGCAAAAGGCATATGAGGAGCTGTATGAGAAGTTAAGTCAAGTCATGAGGCTTTTATGGTCATTTCTACTGTACACAGTGCTACACAGTAAAACGAGACAACATTCCTCAGAACCCTGGTGCTACACTAAACAACATAAAGCATAAATACAACAACATAGAGCACATAAAGTGCATCGAGTGCAACCAAGTGCAAACGATGAAAAGCAGTACAGTTCACGATGAAAAGCAGTACAAACAGACAGACAACAGTACACACACACAGACAACACAAGACAATACACATAATACGAAATAGCGCCGACCAGTAAACCTACTGTATACTTTGAATATACAATACTGTGCAAAGAGAACTATAAGGACTATAACTGAGAGTATCTGTAAACAAACACAATGCAGTGCAAAACAACAGTAGCAGCACTCTAGAGGTGCAAAAGAAGCATGTAAACAGTAAACCATGTAATATGGTTAAGTATAAATAATGAATAGATAAATGGTGGTGGAATTGATTGAGATGCGTAATGATTGTGTGTTAAGTTTAGGTTGTCCAGTTTCAGTAACACACTGTTGAGTGAGTGTGTGTGTGAGTTCCAGTTTAGTTCAGTATGTTGAGAAGCCTGATGGCTTGCGGGAAAAATCTGTTACACAGTCTAGATGTGAGGCCCAAATGCTTTGGAACAGCTTTCCTGATGGCAGGAGGGTAAAGAGTGTGTGTGGGGTCATCTACAATGATGTTGGATTTGCGGGTGCAGCGTGTGGTGTAAATGTCCTGATGGAGGGGAGAGAGACTCCGATGATCTTCTCAGCTGTCCTCACTATCCTCTGTAGGGTCTGGTAAACCGAGACTGTGCAGTTCTCAAACCAGGCAGTGATGCAGCTGCTCAGGATGCTCTCAATGGTCCCTCTGTAGAACATGGTCAGGATGGAAGGAGTGGGATGAGCTTTCGTCAGCCTTCTCAGGAAGTAGAGACGCTCCTGGGCTTTCTTGGTGATGGAGCTGTGGTTGAGTGACCAGGTGAGGTTATCCGCCAGATGAACACCAAGGAGTTTGGTGCGCTTGACGATCTCCACTGAGGATCCATCGATGATCAGTGGAGAATGGCCGCTCTCCTGAAGTCCACAACCATCTCTTTGGTTTTGTCAATGTTCAGAGACAGGTTGTTGGCTTCACACCAGGCTGTTAAATGGTGCACCTCCTTTCTGTATGCTGACTCGTCGTTCTTTCTGATGAAAGCCACCACGGTCGTGTCATCGGCAAACTCGATGATGTGGTTCGAGCTGTACATTGCTACACAGTCGTGAGTCAGCAGAGTGAACAGCAGTGGGCTAAACACACAGCCCTAAGGGGCCCCAGTGCTCAGTGTGGTGGTGCTGGAGATGCTGTTTCCGATCTGGACTGACTGAGGTTTTCCAGTCAGGAAGTCCAGGATCCAGTTGCAGAGGGAGGTGTTCAGGCCCAGTAGGCTCAGCTTCTCAATCAGGTGCTGAGGGATAATTGTGTTGAATGCTGAGCTGAAGTCAATGAACAGCATTCTAACATATGTATGTTTGTTGTCCAGGTGGGTGAGGGCTAAATAGAGGGTTGTGGCGATGGCATCATCCGTGGAGGGGTTTGGACGATACGCAAACTGCATGGGGTCCATTGAGGGTGGAAGCTGGGTTTTAATGTGCCTCATGACGAGCCTCTCGAAGTACTTCATCGCGATGGGTGTGAGCACGACGGGACGATATTCATTGAGGCAGGAGACAGTAGACTTCTTTAGCACGTGATTGATGATCGTTGTCTTAAGGCACGTAGGAACAAAGTTGCTGCTCAGGTAGATGTTGAAGATGTCGGTAAAGACATCCGCTAGCTGTTCTGCACATTCCCTGAGCACTCTGCTAGGAATGTTGTCTGGTCCAGCAGATGTCCGTGGGTTAACTCTGCATAGAGTTTTCATTACTCCAGCTGTGGTTAGACAGAGCACCTGGTCACTGGGAGGAGAGGTGGTCTTCCTCGCCTTCACGTTGTTCTGTACCTCAAACGGGGGTGTAGTAGTCATTCAGGACATCTGGGAGGGAGGCGTCATTCTCTTGGCGTGTGCGCGTTTCGCCTCTCTGATGGCACGGGACAGTTTGGCCCTTGCTGTTCTTAAGGCCGTCTTGTCCCCTGCTCTGAAGGCAGAGTCTCAGTTTCAGCAGAGCATGCACTTTTGCAGTCATCCAAGGCTTCTGGTTGAAGCGTGTAGTGATGGTCTTGGAGATGGTCACATCATCAATGCACTTGCTGATGTAGCAAGTCACTGATGATGTGTACTCCTCCAAGTTGATGGAAGTTCAAATCAAATCAAATCAAATCAAATAAAATTTTATTTGTGGCATCCACATACATACAGGGTACAACATGCAGTGAAATGCTTTGGAAGTTGGACACTAAGGAAGGAGAAAAGGATTTATACAGATTGGCCAGGCAGAGAGACCGAGCTGGGAAGGATGTGCTGCAAGTTAGAGCAATAAAGGATGGACATGGAAATGTGTTGACTCGTGAGGAGAGGGTGAGGAGAAGATGGAGGGAGTATTTTGAGCAGCTGATGAATGCGGAAAATGAAAGAGAGAGAAGGATGGATGAGAGATGGAGAGATGACAGTGGAGTTTTTAAACAGGTTGTTCAACAAGATCTTGAATGGTGAGTGGATGACTGAGGAATGGAGTAGGAGTGTGCTGGTACCGATCTTTAAGAATAAGGAAGATGTGCAGACCTGCAGTAACTACAGGGGAATTAAGTGATTAGTCACACCATGAAGTTATGGGAAAGAGTAGTGGAAGCCAGGCGAGAGAAGAAAAGTGAAGAGGTGAACATCCGTGAGCAACAGTATGGTTTCATGCCAAGGAAGAGCACCACAGACGCATTACTTGATTTGATAATGTTGATGGAGAAGTATAGAGAAGGTCAGAAGGAGTTGCATTGTGTGTTTGTGGATTTAGACAAAGCGTACGACAGGATGGAGAGAGGAGTTGTGGTATTGTATGAAGAAGTCAGGTGTGTCAGAGAGGTATGTGGTACTGGACATGTATGAGGACAGTGTAACAGCAGTGAAGTGTGCAGTAGGAATGACAGACTGGTTCAAGGTTCCTGTTTGCAGTGGTGATGGACAGGTTGATGGACGAGGTCAGACAGGATGATGTTTGTGGATGATATTGTGATTTGTGGTGAGAGTAAGAAGCAGATTGAGAAGAGCCTGGAGAGTTGGAGGTACGTGATAGAGAGAAGGGGAATAAAAGTTAGTAGGAGTAAGACAGAGTACATGTGTGTGAATGAGAGGGAGGGCAGTGGTGGAGACCACCAATGGTGGTGGAGAAGGTGGAGGAGTTCAGGTACCTGGGGTCAACGGTGCAACGGTTTTGTTGGTTTGAAAGAGGCAGATGTAGAGGACAGAGGGGTATGGAGACAGGTGATCCGCTGTGGCGACCCCTAATCGGAGAAGCCAAAAGAAGAAGAAGAAGATTAGAAAGATTGAATACTCCATGCTGGACCAAAGAGCTGTCAAAGGACAAGATTGTAGTGCTTCACAAGGTTGGAATGGCCTACAAGACCATCAGATTGTTGGCTTAACCGTATATTTTTGGTCATTGTCATGCTGGAAGACTCATCCATGACCCATCTTCAGTGTTCTGGTTGAGACCAAGAGGTTCCAAGAGATTCTACAGTGCATAATCCTGTTCATGTGGTGAAGTCTTCCGAGAAACAGCCCCAAACAGAATGTTTCCTCCTCCATGTTTGACAGTGGGGATGTTGTTCTTGGGGTCATATTCAGCATTTCTCTGCCTCTAAACACAGTGAGTCGAATTGATGCCAAAATCAGCGTCCTGCTGATGTGCAGGTCTACACTATCTTGTCCCTAATGTTTTTAGACAGCTCTTTGTTCTTGCCCATGGTGGTGGATGGGTTTGAATAAAAGAGGTTGATTCTGTGACGGGTGTCTTATATACACATAATGAGTTGAAATTAGGAGTTCTTTCTTAAAGGGACAGGACTGGGTTTGGACGTGGGTTTGTGGGAGTCAGAATTCTTGCTGGTTGGGAGATCAAATAATTATTTCACTTAAACAAATACAAATGAATTTATATATATATATATATATATATATATATATATATATATATATATATATATATATATATATATATATATATAAAAATAAACTAGATTTAGAAAAAAATATTCTGCCTCTCTCTGTTAAAATAAACCTACCATAAAAACTCTAGACTTCTTATTTCTTTGCAAGGGGGTAAACTCACAAAATCAGCAGGGGATCGAATAATGATTTCCCCCACTGTAGATGTCTTTTATGGTTTTTGAGAGACACATGTTCCTTTTGTTCTTATGCAACAAACCAGGTGATGTAACGGTAAAAGATTTCCTTTGACCAAACAAATACATAAATGTCCAGATGTTCCACTTTATTTTTATTGAGAAATCCTCCCTTAGCATGAATAACAGCTTTATAGACTCTTGGCAATTTGCAATACCTCTTGTACAACTTGCCAAAGTTGTTCCTCACTAGTTGGAGTTTTCTTTCCGACCTTGTGATCCAGTTTATCTCAGAGCAGTTTTATAAGATTTGGGTACAGTGACTGGGCAGCCATTCCATGATAGATAACACTCCAGACGTCTACTTGCTGTCTGAATCACACTTACAGAGCTATGGCGTACATTTGTCTTGTTGTATGGTAAAGTTGGTTCCAGTGAGCTGCAGTCCAGATGGACCTGCATGGTGTTGAAGTGTGGAATGGTGGCTAGTTTGGCTTCATTCACAAGAATTGCGTTTTCAACCTTCCCTGCTACAAAACAACCACAAATCATTTACCTTTCTCCTCCATGTTTCCATCTTCCATCTCCTCCATCGTACACAAGTTCTTCTGTTAGAAACAAAATGTCATGTTTGGACTCATCTGTCCACAGAACTTTCTTCCAGTCATTCACTGTCTAATTCTTGTGTGAATGTGCATTTATTTGTTGCATAGAAACAAAAGGGAACATTCATGTATCTCAAAACCTAGGTGTTTCCAAACTTTTGACATTGTTGAATAGTGAATTTGGTATGGGAATTTTGATAAATGGGCCGAAGCAAAAGATGAATTTGATGAACTGGGGAAGAAAGCGTTAGAATGAGAAATATAAAGAAAAACAGCGCAAGGAATATACAACAGCTTCATTATAACGTCTCTCCAAGAACTGTTTGATTATCCCTTAATTGATGCACACCTTCACTCTAGGCCCCAGTAAAGTACTGAACCCCAAACTTTAATGAACTGACACAATGCCAAGTGTCTCGCTTGGGTAAACGTGCATAGGAGCAGAATGTACTGCTTATACTTCCTGTTTTATTTTCACACTCTATTCTGTATTCTGTCGTTTTTGTTTTTCAGTAAATGTTGACAGTGTTTGGCCTTCGGCTTAGTAGTAGTAATACCCAGTATTTAATTTTGTCCCCTCTATGATCGAGCTTAACACCGATGTGCTAGAGGGTCTCTCAACCTAATTTTCAGTATTAACATGCAGGATACAACAAGGCATGTGCACCTAAAAACCCCATTGACATCTCATGCTGTAAACAACAGCTCGAAAGCTTGTTAAAAGTGCTATACAAATAAATCCGAATTGATGTGTCTTGTGTGATTCAGCACAATTATATTGATTGCTTTATTTGGTATAGACCAATCAAACCCAAGACAGGTGTAAACACTACATGTCCTGGTCTAATGCCAGGTTTATAATGTATAATGAGAGGAAACTTGTCACCTGACTCCTGCTGTAAGTGTACGACTAAGTCGCTTCACGCAGTGATGCGAAAACAAAAGCGCCCACGCTGCGAGACCATAGTTAAATGTCAACATTGTCAACGCAGTCGAAAGCCTGTTTTAGACTGTGTGATATCAGTGGCCTGTTTAGATTACTACATGTCCCAGTGCATGATAAATGTGAAAATTGTATTTCTATGAAAGATTCTGTGATAAAGCATATCCTTTTTGTGTGATGATCCTACTGTAACAATAGACCAGAGATTATGGGAAATTATGACACAGCATTACTGTATCTGTACAGTAGATGTTCCATGGTTTTTGCTTCATTCTTTGCTTCTGCTTTTCTTCCTCACTCACATTTAAATCAATACATTTTTTACACTGACACCACTTCGATTTCATCTGTCTTCATTCTCAGTGAGAATAAATAGATAGATAGATAGATAGATAGATAGATAGATAGATAGATAGATAGAGAGATAGAGAGATAGAACTTTATTCTCTATTTGACTCTATTTGAGCATGTATTTTTTTTCGATCTATACTGTTTATATTTATCTTGTTGTATTTGAGGTTGTTGTGCTGATGTGTGAGGTCTTTGTGATGGGAAGTGGTAGCTCAGTGGTCGGCTCAGTGTGCTAGATTTCTGATTAGAAGGTCAGCAGGTCAAGCCCCAGCAACACTAAGGTGCCAATGTTGTGTTCTTGAGTAAGACTCAACCCTCTCTGCTCCATGAGCACTGTACCATGGCTGACCCTGTGCTCCGACCCAACTTTCCTCAGTAACTGACTTTATTTTAAGAAAGGAAAAAGTATCTAACAATATAGTATCCAAGATGGCGGCGTGGCAGTAGCTTACAGCGGATTCTCCGGATCCAAAAATGGTGCTTTTACCGTATTTAGCCCGACTTTTTATAATACATGGACAGCTGTGTTTATGTGTACGACCACCAGACGCTGTTACGGTACAGTAATCATGCAAACACTAATCTGCATGATGAAGTAATTAAGAATTATACTTTATTTATATGCCTTCTTTTTCGTTGTTTTATTTTTCTCCCAATCCTATTCCCTCATGCCGGACCATCGTAAAAAGCATTTCACTGCATGTCGTACCCTGTATGCATGTGTAGGTGACAAATAAAATTTGATCAAATTTGATTTGATTTGATTTGAACCTTCATGACCTCGGCTTGCTACAATCTTGGCCACAAAGATCAGGCCCCCAGCCCTCGGTGTCACCTGACGCCGGTGGCCGGGAGAGGGGACCTCGGACGCGCTGCTCGAAGAAGCAGAAGTGCGGCAAGCGGGCAGGTGTTTGTGCTAGGCTAAATGCTAACCCTAGCCGGCCGGCTTTCCCGTCCATTTTTCTTTCAAAAGTCTGCTCCCTGAACAATAATGATAGGGAGGCACTGTGTGAACTCTGTGTGAACTCTGCAGCGCTATTAGCAACCTGCAGAATGCTCACCCGACCCTGGTATCGCCAAGCTGCCACTCTTGGGCCCTTGAGCAAGGCCCTTACCCTCTGTGCTCAAGGGGTGCCGTATAATGGCTGACCCTGCGCTTGGACCCCAGCTTCTGAGCAACCTGAGATATGTGAAGAACAAATTTCACTGTGCCCTGAAAAAGGGATTTCAAAGAGAACTTTTTTTTTTTGCAGAAATGCCAAATCTGTCCGTAGAGGATAATAAATGGAAATGGCGTACAAGGGGAAAGATGATTTTAATCAGAGTTCACATTATTACATGTAACACTGATGCATTGCAAACGACTCTCCAATTTGGCATGTAATCTTTAATGCATGAGTACGCAGATTTGTAAAAAGGGGTGCAGCTCGGATTACGTGAATAAAAGTGTTCCTGTTTTTGACGTATCCCCGTAACAAGCCTAGAGCGCTTATTTGCTAGCCGTTGCTGCTAGTTTAATGCTATGCAGTTTTGTCAGGAACAGGATGTTAAACTATAGATTACTGTTGAAATATAGATTACTTTGATCAACACAGATGAAAGCCGTATTCATCAGACCGTGCCATCCATATGCGAATGGCATGAATAATCGAAAGAAGCTCTTTTTAAATGCAAACTCGCATATCAAAGAACTAAATGAAAGCCAGGAGCATGGTCAGAGCACATTTGGATAGGAAGCGGGGTCTTTATTTTTTAATAATTTTTTTCCTCATGAAATCAACAGCTATGTAAAGGTTAACAACTCCAGGTTGTGCATGGTACTTTTTATAACTTTTTTGACACAGCGGATGACAAATTAGCGATGGTTTTTGTGCTGTCCGCTTTTAATTCACTTTTGCGTGCCCTTCTGGTCAGTGAGTCGTTAGTCCCCAGCCACCTCAGCATATCGAGTTAGAAGCGAGGTGACACGGCAGCTTTAATGGCGATGTGGATTTTTTTTCCTTCAATTGCTCCTCGAGAGAGCCCTTAAACCCGTCGAATCATGGCAGAGCGATATAAAGCGTGACCGATTGCGATCGGAAAGCCCACCCACTTGTACAACTTGTAGCCTGTTGACAGAGAGGGGTTTGATATTCCGCATTGACACGGCTTCTTGAGGGACCAGGGCTTTTGACAGACCGTGAAATGGGATGAAAGGGGTTTTGGTGTTATTTTGTAGAAAATGTTGTACACTTTAGCCTTTTGCTACCAATAGTAGCGAAAAAGAAATGTTCTGTGGATAGTGCTGATTGCACGTTTTTCTGCAGAAGTTGGTGTCTCAGATAGCTGTAAGGTTGTCTACTAGTTTCATACTTTTTGCTTGGTTGCAATTTTCACATCATGTGTAGTAACATGGTTGTTGTCTAAATTTAGTCTTATGTACAGAGCAGTTGTAATAACATGCAATGCAATAACTAGCAACGAATACATTAGCTAACCATCCTGTATACTATTATCTTAGCTAGACAGCTTAATGACGTCTACAGTACTTTCAAGTCACAAATGTGTAAACAGCATGACCAGAGTGTGTACAATAACTTGTGTACAGTGGACAATGACGATGTAAAGTACATTAGAGGGTCTAACTACAGCAGAATAAGAAAAAAAAGAGCCAAGTACACTAATTTGTCTGTGGTTTACCCTGCAGACTTTCCTCACTCAGTCTCTGGATAACAGGCCTGAGACAGCAGGGTCAGTGTTTTTGAAAATTAGCATCTGGTTTGATGGTTTAAAAGGAACGAGGAGGTAGAAGAAGTGAAAAATTATGCTACACCATACACTAAATGCTGGACAAAGTACAAGCCTGCACTTGAGTAAAAGTACAAATCTCCTGCTTAAATACATTTACATTTGTCATTTGGTAGCCCCTTTCCCCACTGAGCAGTTGAAGGTTAAAAGTCTTGTTTGGTGACCCAGCAGTGGGAGCTTAGTGGTGCTGAGATTTGAACCCATGACCTTTTCAATTAGAACACATTAACCACTGAGCTGCCACTTCCCAACTATTAAATAAATATTGCTCTAGTAAAAGTACTCCTGGCATTACTACTCGAGTTAAAATACATGAGTTCTCGCTTTTGAATGGACAACAGTGTCAAAGGTAAATGTAGTGATCTATGAGAACTATGTGAATAATTGATGCAGTTTAGTGGTCCATTCTCCTGCACATAACACCTTTTAAAGCAGAAAGGATTTTTTCAAAATGCAACAACCCTTACTCCACACACACTCCCAGCAGAACCCCTGGGGTTACAATTGTGCTCACGCCACACCTTTATATTTAACAGTTTATGTTTCCACTTCAAAGTAGAGAGGAACAGCATGTTTCTAAAATGTAGGGCAGTAAAATGCAACACATGAAAGGTTCGTGAAGTACGTCCACCACTTCATGAATGGCATTTTTACAGATACACACTATAAGACCATCTCATTTAATGTGAACAGTGTTCATTATCATACAAAACGTGAGCCAAATAATATGCAGCACCCTTTTTTTGTTCGCTATTTCAGTAGCCAGTGAAATGCTGTTGCTCTGATTAGCTTCTGATCTTTGCTGTATTTTCTAGTTAACAATGTCAGACAAATCCATGTAGGCCATGTAATAATGCTATAGTTTTGTGTAAAATAAAAACACTGCTCAATAATACATTTCAAATGTTGCATTTAGCTAAATCTATATAGTTTTTAATACACTTAATATATATTATGAGGATTTGTTGACACCGTTTAACTGGCGACTAAAAAAGCAAAAAAAAAAGACTAAAGGGATGTTTTATTTTTTAGTTAGTGACTTTTAAATTATGTTTATAACTAGGATTACTAGAGGAGTTTAATTGGCAAGTGTGCTTACACAAACAAGGCGACAGAAGCTTGTAGGTACAGTATAAAAAAATAAAGAGGAAAAAAAGTTTTATACAGAAGGTCCAGTCAGGATGACATGCAAAATTTACAGATCTTATGTATGTCTTATAACTTAGTGAAGTGGTAGCTCACTTAGTCGAGCTCAGCTCAAGTTAAGGCTCTCTGCTATTGATCAGGAGGTTGGGGGTTCAAGCCCCAATATCACTTAACCTTCTGTGTTCAAGGGGCTTTGTACCATGGCTGACATTTACAAATACAGTAATTGTGGGCGTGGTCTTTTTCAGCAAGACCCGATCCCCTATGTACAGGGAACACTGAATAGTTTAATGATTATAGAAAAACACAAATCTTATATTATGGGTCTTATTATCCAGTAATTGTGTCTTCAGTGACTTGTATACAACAATTATAACACATTTAAAGCCACTGTGAGCCAAAGCAGCCTCATTGCCTAGGATTTTACACAGCTCTGGAACTGGACTTGAACACGGTTTCTTCAGAACATATCTCCTGTAATTAGTGTTTGGTGATGGTGGTGTAAAATCTCTGGAGTGTTCAGGTTCTAGATCCTGTCAGTCTGAAGCCTGTAATATATGATTTCTGTTATTTGTTTAATAATTTTTGAATGTACATGAGGGCAGAGTCTTTTTGAAAGCGCCAACACTTATCAGGATAGAAATGTTTTTATGGAGGTTCATGAAAATCGACTGCGTTGATTTAGAGTGAGATTCCAAAGGGCTGAACCATTAAGCCATAATAAATATAATTCCTACCTAAAGCATAACAGAGCTGTTTTTTCCACTTTAATGGGAATTTGCCACCTGTCCAGTAAAGTTCAGCTCAGGTAACAGCCATGAAAACTCCATAATTGCTGTAGCATGCATGTCTTAATCAGTCCATCCTGACTCCACTTGCCTGGTGTTGCTTTCTTTTATATGTTCTCTTCCTGCTCCTCGTCTGGACTCCATCTTTCTCACTGCACTCTGCTGGAGTCCTCTCAGGTTTCTTTTTGTACCAAATGCCAAAACATTCCAAGACCTTGCATGCCTTCTGAAACGCATGCTCAAAGCTTGAAAACCCTGAGATGAGATGAGTTCAACAAACCCTATGACCTCAATTTCAACCTATTTAGGTTTCCAATTAAATGTGTGGCTTGTCACTACTCTTCATACAAACGTTGTCCAAATGTCACCAAATTTTCCGTACACCATCTACAGAGTGAGACACACAAAATGCACCGAAAGAAATTTTGAATACTCAAAACACTAACTGCAATGTGCCTTGTTACAGGAAGGCGGTATCTCAGCAATGTCTTTGCATACTGATCTGCATACACAAATCTTAGTAGGCATCAGGACCATGACCTACTAAGGCTATGCAGGGGGGCAGTAACAATATTCTTATTAGCAAATCCTAAGTAAAACTACAAATCACTTTTAAATAATTTGGCCTAATATTATCGCTTTGTGTGCAGTGCTGACGGTAACAAAGTATATGTAATTTAATACTGTACTTAAGTAGATTTTCTTTTTTTAATGTTTTCATTTGGGGAGACTTTACTTTAATTTAGACAAATATCGTACTTTTTACTTAACTACATTTTGCGAAATCAGTCCTTTTTATTTATGAAAATAAAAACATAACTGGTCAAGCATACAGCGGTCCACCAATCAGGTTCGAGCACACACTCTGATTTATAAAGGATGGAGATGGAAATGTGTTGACTAGTGAGGAAAGTGTGTTGAGAAGATTGAGGGAGTATTTTGAGCAGCTGATATACAAGAAAATGAGAGAGAGAGAGAAGGTTGGATGGTGTGGAGATGGTGAAGCATAAAGTGAACAGGATTGGTAAGGAGGAAGTGAGAGAAGTAAGGAAGGAAGTAAGGATGAAGAGTGAAAAGTCGGTTGGACCAGATGACATACCAGTAGAAGCATGGAGATTTTTAGGAGAGATGCAGTGGAGTTTTTAACCAGATTGTTTAACAAGATTCTGAAAGGTGAGAGGATGCCTAAGGAATGGAGAAGGAGTGTGCTGGTACCGATCTGTAAGAACAAGGGAGATGTGCAGACCTGCAGTAACTACAGAGGAATAAAGTTGATCAGTCACACCATGAAGTTATGGGAAAGAGTAGTGGAAGCCAGGCTGAGAGAAGAGGTGACCATCTGTGAGCAACAGTATGGTTTCATTCCGAGGAAGAGCACCATAGACGCATTATTTACTTTGAGAATGTTGATGGAGAAGTATAGAGAAGGACAGCGACCCCTAATGGGAGCAACCGAAAGAAGAAGAAGATCTATATCTAGTCATCTATATTTGAATATTGCCATTTTCAAATTCACACCACACCAAGTGTGATTTAAAAAAGAATAGCAACAAAAAAAATTTGATGCAGCTCACTGGTAAGTGGCGCTATGGTGAGCTTTTTTTTAGAAAAGGCCCACAGGCGACTCGTGGTCCTTGCAGGCGACCTGGTGCCTGCGGGCACCATGTTGGTGACCCCTGTGTTAGAGTCTTTCCACATAAACTGGGTTGATTATGTAAAGAGTCTTGTGACAAAAAACTGATAATAGGAACATTATAGCCATAATAAATCATATTACTACAGTACATTTGAAGGCAAATACCTTTGTACTTTTACTTTTTACTATAGTTTAAAGGGACACTTTTACACAGTTTATCTATATTTTAACTCACTACATGGTTTGTGTACATCGTCCACCACTGCTTTTTTGGAGAAATGACTGTAGTGCATTTGTAAATGTGTGAATCACTAAAATTGGATGCTTGCCCCCTGCAATATGCTAAAATTGTATTATTATTAGCTCATAAATCAAGCTCAAACTTATGCATATCACAATGTTCTGTGTGGACCATTTCTGCCCACACAGGCTGGCCAGGTGCTTGTTCAGTCTCTTGTCATTTCGAGACTGGACTACTGCAACTCTCTGCTGGCAGGTCTTCCTCTAAACGCTATTCATCCACTGCTAATGATCCAAAACGCAGCTGCAGGACTTGTGTTCAATCTGCTCAAGTTCTCCCACACCACCTCACTGCTGCGCTCCCTTCACTGGCTTCCAGTAGCTGCACGTATCAGATCCAAAACACTGATGCTTGCCTTCAAAGAGATCCTCCAGCACTGCTTGACTGGTACCACCTTTTCTCAGAATGAGAGGTAAGTATACTTCAAGGCTCTTCTCTGTTCTGGCACCGAGGTAGTGGAATGAACTTCCCCTAGATGTCCGAACTGCAGAGTCCCTGGCATTTTCAAGTGACGGGTGAAGACCTTCCTCTTCCTGAAACACTTAGCACCTGAAAGTTAGCACTTTTCAAATTTGCTTTGTAGAATTCAAGAGTTATATTTATATTAAGTTTGTAATCTGGTGAACTAGTGTAGATTTATTCATTGCAAGAGACTCAAACCACTTTTGTACGTCGCTCTGGACACAAGCGCCTGCTAAATGTCGCAAATGTAAATGTAAATGTTCTAGCAAAAGCTCAAACATGGGTGTGGCTAGGTGACTCTATACTGCCCCCTTGTGGTTCCTTTCTTTCAAAATCTTTGCTGGGGCTCTGCACAAAAGTATTGTTTTATTAATTATAAATCCTATTATAAATCGCTTTGCTTTTTATTACAAAATCATTTTTGTCAATGTGTGACACGTCTGTAATAAACCATGGCCACTGTCCATTAATATAAGAAAACAAATTATTTTGAACATTTATTATATTAACATTTATAATTACATTTATTGATTACAAATATTTGAAGCAGACAAGATACATGCAAAAAAAATGGTATGGAAAGATAAATAAGATAATTTCACATTAAAGCCCTAGTGTTAGACTCTTAATTTCGAAGTGTTTTATTTTAAAATGAAAATCCGGTTCATGTGATTTGTTTTTTAAAATCTATTTGCAGTCCTGTGAAAGATGTGAATAGTTACAGGTAGTGTTTGCCCAAGAGAATCCCAAGAGATGGTAAAAGGCACAAGATGAAAAAGAAAGACCTGGCTGTCTGGATAAACAACATTATCTTTTCTTGAGCATCAGAGATAAGTACTGTGTCAGATCTTTTTTTTTTTTGTCATTTCCCTTCTTTATGGCGTAAAAAAATAAACACAGCGGGCACAAATATAGAGGGTTTTTTTTTTTTTTTTTTTTTGGAGAAAAACAAGCTTATGAAACAGGCAGTGAAAGCATTCTGAGGTTTATAGAATATATACAGGATTTGAGAGAGAAAAAGAGAGAGAGAGAGAGAGAGGTGTACTGCATATGCACAGAACTGTGCAAATGTTTTATGCAGGTGTGAAGAAATGCTGTAACGTATATTTGAATTGTTTTAATTTATATTAGCATGATTTTTTTTTTCGGTTTACAAAAGTGAGGAAACAAGAAAAAGTCCCAATCCAACTAATATCTGGTGTGACTACTTTTTGGCTTTCAATTCTTACACTTGCACAGAATCAGGGATTGTTTAATCAGTGATACCAAGCAGGTGCTAACGGTCATCAATTTCATATGTAGGTTGAAACACAGTCATTAACTGAAACAGAAACAGGCTTTAGGCTGGGTAAAGAGCAGCTAAACTCTACTACAATGGGTTTCATCCAGCAGTGCCATCAGCAAAGAACTGGTGGAACCCAGGTACACCCATTTACTGTCTGGAGTCTAGCCAGAAGTACAGTAGTCTTCTGAATGTGGCCAAAAAGCCATGCCTTCTACATATAAACGAGGCTAAGAAACTATGCATGGACATGAACTGAAATGGAAAAAATTATAAGTGAAAATCTGAAAATTTTGGCTGTAGCAGCCGACAGTTTGGTCACTGAAAGGCTGGAGAGCGGTGCAATAATGAGTGTCTGCAGGTAACAGTGAAGCATGGTGGTGGCATTTCTGCTTATATTGCTGAAGATTTGGTCAGGGTTAATGTTGTCCTCAATGCTGAGACATACGGGCAGATAATTATACATTTTTGCCTTGTTTCCACACGGACAGTTTTAATTGCTGGAGGTTAGCATCGTGGCAAATTTTGGTGCTTGATTTAAGACTTCAGTAAAACCAATGTTTAGTGATTAAAAACAATTTTCCCATGATTTTTTTATTTTCTTTTATTTTTTTTATATAGGAGTAGAGATAGTATGGCGTGAATAAATATGTTTAGCGTTACCGCGTTAATATACAGTGTGTGTGTATATACACTGGCAAACAAAATTAGAGAACAATTTATAAACAATTAAACAATTCTGAAATAATGTCATCTTCACTGCTCAACAGTTGAAGAAGTTTTTGTCCTGTCTATACCATGCTACCAGAACCCCTTTTCCTCAAATGAACTAAGGCATTTAAAAAAAAAACCCATTATTTTGCAGAAAACATCATGATCAATATTAGAGAACAACAATGACTGTAGCATGGAAAAATATTACAACAAAATTTTCTGAAGGTTACAACAGTCAGCAATTAGTAGGAAGTGTACAGGCCTCTGCTCTGAATGACTTCAGCACATCTGCGGCCACAGGACAGCACTAGTCTCTCACACTGCTCTGGTGTGATTTTCGTCCACTCTTCTTCCAGTCTCCTCCACAGTTCGGTGACTGTAGTGGGTTTCTTGGCCATAACTTTGTCACCAAGGATTTTCCAGAGGTTCTCTATTGGGTTGAGATCAGGACTCTGGGCAGGCCATGTCATTATTTCAATGTTTTCAGTTTCAAGGAACTGCTTTACCCGTTTTGCTGTGTGACATGGAGCGTTGTCCTGCATGAACACTGCGGGCTGATTGGGTAAATACGCAGGGAAGAAACCATATGTTGTTGAAGAAGGTTCTGATAAACATTTGCATTCACTCTGCCATGTAGCTGTATAAGAGGCCCAACTCCTGCTGCAGAAAACATGCCCCAAACCATGACACTTCCTCCTCCACTTTTCACTGACTTCTTTACACACTTTGGGTTCAGTCTTTCTCCAGTTTGTCGCCGAACATAATGTTTCCCATCAGACCCAAATAAATTAAACTTGCTTTCATCACTGAAGTGAACTTTGGACCAGTTCACAACATGCTCCTCAGCAAAGCTTAGTCTAGCCTTTTGATTCTTTCTGCTAATGAGAGGTTTGGTCACTGCAGAGTGGGCTTTTAGTCCAAATGCTCTTAAACGTCGAGACACTGTATGATGAGACAGATCCTTACCCTGTTCAGCTCTGAACTGGTGAGCAATTCCAGCTGCAGTGTGGAAACGATTGCCCATTGAGATCCTTCGCAGTATTCTGTCCTCTCTTGTGACCAGCCTTCTTGGCGGACTTGAATGAGTTTGTGATGTTGTAAATATTCAATATTCTTGAAATCACAGATTTGGAACAACCAACTTGTTCTGCTATAGCTAATAGGGTCATTCCTTTGGCCTTCATCTGGACAACCTGCTGCCGGAGGCTTTCAGTCACTTTAGAACGGCCCACAATCTTGCAGTCAGTGAATCTGGAAGTTAGGCTGCGAGTTAAATAGGGGTTGACAGATAATCAAGGAATTTAGCACCAGGTACCAGATTAACACCAATAACTGGGAGGTATCTGAAAGTGTTCTCTAATTTTGATCAGTGTGTTTTCTGCAAAATAATGTTTTTATTGGAAATGCCTTAGTTAATTTGTGGAAAAGGTGTTCTGGTAGCATGGTATAGACAAGACAAAAACTCCTTCAACTGTTGAGCAGTGAAGATGACATTATTTCAGAATTGTTCAATTGTTTATAAATTGTTCTCTAATTTTGATCGCCAGTGTGTGTGTGTATATATATATATATATATATATATATATATATATATATATATATATATATATATATATATATATATATATATATATATATACAGTAAACAATCGTGAACATTCAGTGCTGCCGCTTCATAAATTACATTTTTGTGTTTTTGTGTGAGAACTGGTACTAAAATAATGAAATTTTATTTCAGTCTGAATGTGATTTACCATAAACTGCTAGAGCAGATTACACAGCAGATTGCGTCACACAGAACCTCTAAAAAACAGATTGAATACTGTAACATTGCCGTGTGATTTACAAACACGCTCGTATTTGCAGCAGGTCACTGATGAAATTTTGCATACTAAAAGTCAAAGTCAAAATTGACTGCAGCCTGTGACCAGAGATTAATCAGGCACACAAAAATCGGCCAACAATTTAAATAGACTATAGATAAGCCTGAAAAGAGTTGATTTAAATGAGTTTATTGTAGGGGAAGATAGAGAGAAAAATTATTCAATATCAATGCTAAAAAAATGCTTAATCGGGATTTGTTGCTTTTGTACCACAGCAACGGGGTACTTTTTATTATTTTTATTCAAATTTAAATCCATTAATAGTTCATGTGGTTAAACATTTGTATAACAAGTTAGCCAAGGTGAAGCTATCAGGGTGTCTGGCAAATGTAGTAAATGTGTCTTATTTAAAGGGAAACTTATTGCATCCAGAGACATCCTATACAATTGTGTGCCTCCAGATTTGCGGTAAGAGTTTCGATGAAGGTTAAAATATGGCTGCAAAACTCAAGTGTCCAAGTAGTTCTGTCTATATGTTGCTTCATTTCTTTGTTATTAAACATCATTCTGAATATATTATTTATTTATATGATTCATAATGAAAAAAAAATCAAACACATTTTGGCCAAATAGAATTTTAGATGGCAAAATGTTTTTGCTCAGTTCAGCTTTATAAAGTCAAGACGTAAAGTAGCAATTCGTTTTTGAAACAATGTGGAATTTCCAATGTTTTAAAACAAAGAGGAGCTGTCTCACTTTCCTGAGCACCCATGACCTCGCTGACTCCTGCTCAAATGTTCATCTTTCGCTTCACCAATGTAATTAGCTCTCGTTTATTGTTTTCTCCCTGGAGATAATGTATAAGCTAACTCAATTTAAGCACAAAATTACAGGCTGACTTTTTCCTGATGCCTCAGCTCTCCAGAATGATCATGCCATTCCAGTAATTAAATCTGGCCAAATAATTAACTGATTACTGCTGATACCATTAGAGAAATTAACAGGCTATGATCTGTTGTGCATCGTTTTTTTCCCCATGCTTTGTTCCTGATCCTCCGATCTGTGTGCAACTAATTAGCATCTCGACTCATTTGTGTTTATCCAACTGTAATGAATCGCAAATGTTGAGCTTTTTTATGAGTTGCTCAGTAGCTCCTAGTTTTATAACCACAAATGACTGTATAAGACTGTAGAAAGATCATTTCTCATAACCACATGCTCATGTTAGTTCTCACTCTCCAGTGTTTTGTATTGTTTAAAGACTATAATCACACTTTTGATGATCTTGAGGATGGGTTTCCCTTTTGAGTCTGGTTCCTCTCAAGGTTTCTTCCTTATGACATCTAAGGGAGTTTTTCCTTGTCACAGTCACCATGGCTGCTCATCAGGGATAAAAACACACCATTCACCTTAACTCTTAAAACTCTGTAAAGCTGCTTTGAGACAATGTCTGTTGTGAAAAGCGCTATAGAAATAAACTTGACTTGACTAATGAACCTTAAAGCAAGTATTAAAATGTCTTTTGTATTACAATATACAACTAACTGGCAGCTCAGTGATTATGATGCTGGACATTCTAATCAGAAGGTTATAAGTTCAAATCGTAGCACCACCAAGCTACCACTGTTGTGTACTTATGGCCCTTAGACCACAAGTGCTTAGGTGTATAAAGAAAATTATTGTAAGTCGCTCTGGATTGGAGCATCTGATCACATGATATAAATGTGAAAAAAAGTGTTCATATCCCTGAGAGTTTTAAACACAACAGTCCAAGTATGCAGTTCAGTGCATCCATTGAGTGTCAGTTCCACTGGTGAAAGGAGGCAAAGAATGGCCAAGCTGGTTTGATGCGACAGGAAGGCTACGGTAGATCAAATAGCCACTCTGTACAACAGTGGTGAACTGAAAAGCATCCCATGATGCACAATTGCTGAACTACAGTAGATTCCGCGTCTTTCAGCCACGAACGAGCATCTGTAGGCTACAGTAGGCTCTTTTTCCAACGTCTTTCAACAAATTTATTTCATTCCTGCCTTCACAGAAAGCAATTTGGGAAATTGGACCACAACTGGAAATTGTGTTTCGCCTGACAAGCCTGTATGACATACAGACTCATACAGGGTGGGCAGTAGGCAGGCTCATACTCAGTGCATTCTGGAAATGTGCCAAGAATTCTTGGAAAATGCAGATAATCCTGCCTTTATAGGAAATAACACGATTTTCTAGCATTTGCATTGAGTCACTGAGGGAAAAAAGACAGACAGACTGTGAAATATGTGGAAAAAATGCAGGCATACCTCAGCTTGGTGAGGAGAATTGCATCATGGGGGATGCCAATATCCCTTTGTCAAGGTGCATAACGGCATTATGGGTAACAAACGCTGTTTGTGATCTAATCATTTTATAGATACACTGAACATTTAATTGATCAATATTCAAGTAATTGTAATTATAATAAGGCTGGCTTTAAGACCCAGGAACGTGTAAAAGCTCAGAACAAAGAACTGGGCAGGAAATAGGTCAATGTTCTGGAAAACGGTGTTGATGATGTTTGCAAATGTAATTAAAGAACATGTTTTATTTGATATTTCACTGATTTGTTCCTATAATAATATAACATTTAAGTTTGTTACTTGCACAACCATACATAGTATGAAATGTGGTGAAATGTCTTAACTGACTGGTCCCTGACATATAATTTAATAAAAAATAAAATGAAATTCAGTATAATAAAAAACAAACAAAAGGAAAATATATAAATATCGGATATAATTGTAAATGCATCTCTCTCCAAAATGATGCTGTCTTTGGGTGAACTGTATATGCTTAATATTCTTCTTTTTTGGGGGGGGGGTATTATTTAATTTATTAGTTTTATTGTAAAATCTATTTCATAACTGTGGCCATATTCTATTTTATTTTCCTATATTTTAAATTCTATTTTTTCTATGATTATTTTTCAATTCTTCATTTTTTTTTAATGCATGTCACACTGTCTGTTTATGTATGTGACACAGAAAATGTATTTATTTATTTTTTATAATAATTAAAATAAAATAATAGGTATTATAAAGGTAATTGCTTGAATGGTTGTAAATTATTTAAAAATTGAACAAAATATTGGAGATTTTTAATTTGAATTTGAATTGAGTGATAATAATTTCAGCTATTATAAAGCTATCAGAGCCTGTAAAAGAGAGGAAAAGCTAATTGCTGCATTATCTGCTGATTCTAATGATTTTATATAGTTATTGCCTCCTCTATATTAACAGGGATAAGAATCATTTGTAAGCTAAAGCACTTACTTCATATTCAACCACTACATTTCTGCATGATATTTAGATTTATTTTATTTTATTAGATTTTATTTTAGTTTAGTACCTATGAGTTTGTCCCTCTAATAGATAAGTTTATCCCTACTGAGCGAGCCAGTGGTGTCTGTGGAAAGGAAAAACTCCCTGAGATGGCATTAAGAGGAAAACGTGAGAGGAACCAGATTCAAAAGGGAACCTCATCCTCATCTGGGTGGCACCAAATGTCCATTACAGTTCCATCATTGTTGTAGTGTGCTGTTCAGTGATGGGAGCTTAAATGCGGATTTGTTCATTCAAACTGCAGTCCTGAGCCACTGTAGCAGACTGTTTGTTAAATCCAGTCCAAATCCATCCTCACTGTTCTTGAATTGCTCGGTAACTTCATAGATCTTTAGGCTGTTGGTGCAGAAACATCCCCAGCTGCACAGAGTGATCTTTATTAAAAGGAACTCCATCTAGAGGGCTTTGTGATGAATCGGTCCGATGTGAAGATCACTTGTACAGTACCTCAGGAGCATGTTTAACTCAACAGAGAGAGAGAGAGAGAGATTAAATTTCTCTCTCCAATATGTTTTCAAAAAAAAAAAAAAGCCAATCATGAATCAAACTTTCAGCTGTTTTAAAATTGACATATTATGTTGTACCTCTTGCTGGGGCAAATATATTATATGGACAAAAGTATTGAGACTTTAACAGCTATATGTGATTCTTCCTCAAACAGTTAACACAAAGTTGTAGACACAATTGTATTGGATGAGTAGTATTACATTTTCTCTTTATTTGGACTAGGAGACTCAAACCTGTTCCAGCATTGTTTTTTAATTTTTTTGTTTAGCTAAATCTTCGGATTAATTAAACATATGGACAAAAAACTCCAAAAAACAATGGACTGCATATGAATCACATCAGGACTCATAGAAAGCAGCTTGAGTGTATGTTAAGCTATGTTTTGGTTTATTATTCTGTTGGAGGACCCATGAGTGTGATTTAACCAGAGCGTTTTTGACTCATATATAAGCCACACCCACTGAATTTTACAAAGATTTTTATTTTTAACATAAATAAGCCGAACCTGTCGATACACTAATGAACTTTACACAGGCTTTAACGAAAGACACGTTACACACGGTGTAACAGGTAAAATATGTTGCTCTTCCTTTAGGAGCATAGCGGTATTTTGGGAATAGCCTGGCACAGCATTTTTCCGGTATTACTGCATGTGTGCAAGGCCAAGGAATATGTCCTTATTATTTTCTGATGCTCATTTCTAAGTTTCTTTGACTAACCCGTAAAGCTGCTCCGTTCGGAAATTTTATTAGTCTTATGTTATGGGGTTCAGTTTTTTGGCTTGAAGTTTGTGTAACCGGGAAAAACCCAGGAAAAATTCATCAATTAGCCGCTTCGTTGTTTAAGCCGCGGGGTTCAAAACGTGGGGAAAAAGTAGCGGTTTATAGTCCAAAAAATACTGTGAGTACATTTTGCTCCAGAATGGCTGAGTAATTTAGAAATTTCAAGGCTCCTCATGCTAGATGCATCAAAGCACATAGATATAGTGTGGTGTCCCAATATCATTGTCCATATACGTTGTACAGGGAGTGCAGAATTATTAGGCAAGTTGTATTTTTGAGGATTAATTTTATTTGAGGATTTAATTTGAACAACAACCATGTTCTCAATGAACACAAAAAACTCATTAATATCAAAGCTGAATATTTTTGGAAGTAGTTTTTAGTTTTAGCTATTTTAGGGGGATATCTGTGTGTGCAGGTGACTATTACTGTGCATAATTATTAGGCAACAACAAAAACAAATTCATACCCATTTCAATTATTTATTTTTACCAGTGAAACCAATATAACATCTCAACATTCACAAATATACATTTCTGACATTCAAAAACCAAACAAAAACAAATCAGTGACCAATATAGCCACCTTTCTTTGCAAGGACACTCAAAAGCCTGCCATCCATGGATTCTGTCAGTGTTTTGATCTGTTCACCATCAACATTGCGTGCAGCAGCAACCACAGCCTCCCAGACACTGTTCAGAGGTGTACTGTTTTCCCTCCTTGTAAATCGCACATTTGATGATGGACCACAGGTTCTCAATGGGGTTCAGATCAGGTGAACAAGGAGGCCATATCATTAGATTTTCTTCTTTTATACCCTTTCTTGCCAGCCACGCTGTGGAGTACTTGGGCGTGTGTGATGGAGCATTGTCCTGCATGAAAATCATGTTTTTCTTGAAGGATGCAGACTTCTTCCTGTACCACTGCTTGAAGAAGGTGTCTTCCAGAAACTGGCAGTAGGACTGGGAGTTCAGCTTGACTCCATCCTCAACCCGAAAAGGCCCCACAAGCTCATCTTTGATGATACCAGCCCAAACCAGTACTCCACCTCCACCTTGCTGGCGTCTGAGTCGGACTGGAGCTCTCTGCCCTTTACCAATCCAGCCACGGGCCCATCCATCTGGCCCATCAAGACTCACTCTCATTTCATCAGTCCATAAAACCTTAGAAAAATCAGTCTTGAGATATTTCTTGGCCCAGTCTTGACGTTTCAGCTTGTGTGTCTTGTTCAGTGGTGGTCGACTTTCTGCCTTTCTTACCTTGGCCATGTCTCTGAGTATTGCACACCTTGTGCTTTTGGGCACTCAGTGATGTTGCAGCTCTGAAATATGGCCAAACTGGTGGCAAGTGGCATCTTGGCAGCTGCACGCTTGACTTTTCTCAGTTCACGGGCAGTTATTTTGCGCCTTGGTTTTCCACACGCTTCTTGCGACCCTGTCGACTATTTTGAATGAAACGCTTGATTGTTCGATGATCACGCTTCAGAAGCTTGGCTATTTTAAGACTGCTGCATCCCTCTGCAATATATCTCACTATTTTTGGCTTTTCTGAGCCTGTCAAGTCCTTCTTTTGACCCATTTGCCAAAGGAAAGGAAGTTGCCTAATAATTATGCACACCTGATATAGGGTGTTGATGTCATTAGACCACACCCCTTCTCATTACAGAGATGCACATCACCTAATATGCTTAATTGGTAGTAGGCTTTCCAGCCTATACAGCTTGGAGTAAGACAACATGCATAACGAGGATGATGTGGTCAAAATACTCATTTGCCTAATAATTCTGCACTCCCTGTATTTTACCATTAAGAATCAAGAATGGGGGACGATTGTAGACACTTTGTCTGGCTAGCGTCTTTGATTTTCTTTCACCCCATATTTAATTGCAGTTATAGTGTTTGCAGTTGTATTGTTGCTAAATAAAGAGTTTGTTGCTTGTAGTGAGGAAGCTGTTGTAAAGATTATGATGCCCATCATGAGGAGAACAATGTAATAAACATTGATAGCTGGAGACGATCGATGCTGCTATTTCTGTCTCCCTGATCTCTTTTATTAGGTTACTATTTACTCTTTTTTCAGTAATAACATCTTATCAGACATTACTCTTAGTAACAAGTAGCATTATGTGCAATTGAGAAAAAAAAAGTTTAGATCTTCCACATCATCCCTCAAAAAGGTTTCCATTAATCTCACCTAAATGGCACATCTGGTATGTGGATAACGGATAACAGTTATCTCACAGCAGCTCTCATGTCGCCTCTGGGTGAATCTTTGTGAACTGAGCTTTGACCTGTTTCGCTCGTTAGGAGTCTGAGCATGCGCAAGATTTTCTCAGAGCTTCTCAGGACTTATTTTATTAAATGTTTTGGTTCCTGATATGGCTCTTCTTCCTGTCCCTCAGTGCCAGAGTTTTGTTCTTTGCCATTATCGGCTCTTTCATCCGTCACGACTCTGCCGGCTCCAGGGAGAAGGGCCTGTGATTGATGCTGATCACTCCGGGATCTCAGGGACACTGAGCCAAGTCGTTTAGTTCCTTATTCATCCTCAGTGTTCATCTGATCAGTTTATTGGACTGTATCATGGCGACGTGGTTTGCGCCGGAGTTTGCGATCGTGTATGGTTCGGTCTGATCAGTTATGACAATATGAACACTCGTGTGACATCTCCAAGGTTTCCATAATCCAGGTTATTTCAGAATGTCTACTCAAGGTGACAGGATGTATTTTATCACCTTAAAATCATTCCATGAGTTTACAGTTTGTAAGATTGGAGCTTGTCACTTGACAAGTCCAGTCATCTTCATTCAATGCCACTTGATGTTTAAACTGATACAGCTTTTAATGTGAAGTCAAACATCACTAATTGTTCTTGCAAAACAAACAAGCCTTGAAAAAAAAATATATATATATATATATATATATATATATATATATATATATATATATATATATATATATATATATAAATCTGAGTATTAACGCATTAAGTAGAAGATTAAAATTGAGTAGAAGATCGCACATTGAGCGCAATTATTTTTATAATAATTATTACACTTGAAAACATACACAACAATGCTATTGGTATAAAAAAAGAAACTAGAGTCAACACTGTGGCTACTCACTCAGTACCGGAAATAAGATTTTAAAAGTTTTGCATGAAAACGATAAAGAATCCATAGCGCTAGCGTTAGCTGCTGTCCAGGAAGTGGCTATTGGCTAATGCTAGCGCTTCAAGAATTTATTTTAAAAGGAGAAAATCCTGAGTATTCCACATATCGAGAAAGGAAAAGAATAAAGGAGGAATGAAGGATTGAAGGAATAGAGATATTTGTTAGAGCATGCTGAAATAAGTAGAACAGTTACATAGATCATATCTTTAGAAAATCACATATAAAATGGAAAACACACACATTTACATACACATCTGTATTACCCAATTGTAATCTAACAACCGTAAACTATTTAATTTTATTTTTCCATTCATTCACTTTTATTTAATCAACTTAATTTGTGCCAATTTAATCGATCACTCAATTTAATCAATGGTATAAAAAGTACTGCATTTATTTGATTTATTCTAATACATTTTTCTATAAAATATTAATATTATTTTCTATATTATTTAATCAAGCATGCATTTTATTTACAATTGTTTTAAAAATGAAAACTTTTTGAATGTTGATCACAAATCAAATTCGGATCGCACTGCATTATAATAGCATCGTCAATAGCATTATCATTGCATCGAGCTGTGAATTGCATAGGCTTTGGTTATGGAGATGCACATCTCTAATATATTGTTCCTTTTGAAAAGTATGTAGTAATCCATATGAACGTTTCTTTCATAAGGAAGACGCACTATTTTATATATTTTTCATTTTTTACATATACAATTTAATATTTTATATTTTGGTGAGAAAAAAAAATTGTGTTTAACATTATTATGTCTCAATTTCACAATAATTGCAACCTACAAAGAGCTGAAATATTTTGTAAAGAAAAGAACGAGCAAAAGAAATGTTTGAAAAGGATATTTTTAGGAATGTTGATTAAATTAATAATAATGTTTTGCATCGAGTCTCAGGATTATAAACACAGGCTACATTTTCCATCAGCCACAGCACTGAATTTAGTATCACAGCATGATTCACTGCACACCGCTGAATGATATTAAGTGATTTTTTTTATCACCTGTTACTTATTTATCGCTAATTTGCACTTTGGTTCTCATCATGCCCTGCAGTCACTTTATTATTCTTGTCTTCCAATGCTAGTAAAGTTATTCCTTTAATTTTTCAGGTCAAAAACTTTAGGGAGAGAAAAAAACCATGAAAATCATTTCCACCAGATTCAGAACAGCTGTTTCTCGTCATACTTGCATGTCCCTGTTGACGAATGGCAATCCCCGAATCTGATTTGCATGTAATGACACCATCAAATTCCATAATCCTTGAAATGCACAGGTTACTGCGAGCTCGGAACGATCTATGAGGCAAACACCAGAAAAACAGATGTGCAAATGATTCCATTTCACTACTAAGCCAATAAAAATATTTTATAATAAATATTAATAATCAAAAGCAAGTGCCAAATCTTTCTATCAGCTAAGGCATTTGTTTATAGTTTATTACTCTGTGGTGGGAGACAGACTGGTCCTCTGTTTATACAGCTGTGTTTTATTTTTTAATAATTTAATTGATTGATTAGTTTTTATTTGCCTTGATTGCTGGATCTGTGCTGGCTCAGTTTACATATAGTTACAGTTTTTATATATATATATATATATATATATATATATATATATATATATATATATATAGGGAGAAAGGAAAAGTGTATAAGACTGTGGTGAGACCTGCGATGTTGTATGGATTAGAGATAGTGGCATTGAGTAAAAGACAGGAGGTGGAGCTGGAGGTAGATGTTGAGGTTGTCGTTGGGACTGACGATGATAAACATGATTAGAAATGAGTTTATTAGAGGGACAGCACATGTAGGACGTTTTGGGGAAAAAAGGTGAGGGAGGTGAGATTGAGATGGTTTGGACATGTGCAGAGGAGAAACATGGGATATATCAGTAGGAGAATGCTGAGGATGGAGCCACCAGGATGGAGGAATAGAGGAAAACCAAGGAGGATGTTTATGGATGTGGTGAGGGAAGACATGAAGGTAGTTGGTTTGAAAGAGGCAGATGTGGAGGGCAGGGGGGTATGGAGACGGATGATCCACTGTGGCGACCCCTAATGGGAGAAGCCGAAGAAGAAGAAGATATATATATATATATATATATATATATATATATATATATATATATATATATATATATATATATATATATATATATATATATATATATATATACTATAATTAATAGCAATAAAATAAGATGACTGGTTATTGATAAGATGACTGACATTAAATGTTCTCGATGGTACTCTTTGAGAGCTTCCATGCTTCCAGTTTAGTCTGAAACAGTGCATGGTTTGCATGAAAAAATTGGTAATGTGAAGTACCTGTAGGATGTGCTCTTGTGTCCTCAGCATTTGGTAACATTCCTGATATTGTGACTTGTACTCAGGTGCGCACTTGTTCAAGAAGTAAAAGTCCGTGCATGTGTTTTAACCACAAACAACCTCATTAGTTTCCGCAGCATATGTGTGGGATGAATTGCATCAGCTTTTACGTCAAAAATGAACGTTTACAAACAGCACTAAGCTGCTACTGTGTCTCTGATGATTGACATCATGTGATACACAGGTAATGGTGTAAAATGAACCTGAATGGACCGGGGTTTGCAAGAACGGAGTGATTTCAAATCCAGACGAACAATATAATGAGATGCACATTTGAATTCGGATTACAGCAAACATGGCCAGTGTAAAAACCACATTAGTTTCTGATCTAGTGAAGTATATTATATATTCAAAAGTCTGAAGTCTTTTTCACCTCCCGATTCAAAATGTAGTCCCCGTTTGCTGTTATATTAACTTCCACTTGTCTGGGAAGATGTTGCACTGACGTCTGATGTGAGGTACTGCTGTTGGGTTAGGAGGCCAACGGTTCATTAAGGGTTACAATTCCTCCAAAAGTTGTTTTTAATAGGGGTGAGATCAGATTGAGAAATTAATGGGTGGATTTGTGTGGTAATAGTCAATGATTTTATTTATCTGTATTTTAAAGTCGGTAAAAGTGAGGTAACCATCTGATCATATGCTGTGACTAACCATGAAACCATGGAACAATTAATAACCTTATTTAAACCTTATGTTTCAAAGGTGCTATGGAAAAAGCAAAAAGCTATGGAGAACAAGCATAATAACATTGTGGTTTAAGAGAGGTTTTGAGCAATTATTTATATATCATGTTTAATATACAGTATGTTTTAAAGTTTTTGAACTGGGAATTGGAAGCTAATACTTAATAGGAAGCTACAGTATGAAGTGATATCAAAAAGTTTCCAGACTAGCCCTTTTTATAAGAAAGTATTTTATTGATCTAAATTTACACACTATCACATTCAAAACATCCCCTTGCACAGCAATACAGAGCCCCCAGCTTCCTGGCACTTTTGAAATGTGTCCTCTTCTTTTTAAAGAAATGCACATGGTCATAATAGCACCAGTTGCACAGCTCCTAATGTACACTGGTCAATGCCAATTCCTTGGTCTCTGAACAAAGCCCTTAATCCCTAAGATGCTCAACTGTATGATTGAAATAATCGTAAATCACTCTGGATGAAGGTGTCTGCCAAATGCCGTGCATGTAAATGTTTTCCATGTATTCCATGGTCTGTCTGAATGCTCGCTTCTGATTGGCTGGAGAGTGAGTTTATTTAGCATAATTAAATGTGCTGCCTTATAAACCACTGTAACCGTAGCAACATGCAGTTGCCTTTACATACACAGTCAGGCTACTGGAAATGTAAAAAAAGTAGCAAAGTATCAAGCCCTATAGACGAGACCAAAATGTGAATGGATTAATGGCTAAGCTAAAGTACATGCCCAAAACCCTACATTGTAAATAACCAACCCCTGTATTGAGGTAATTTTGATATGTCTGTTCGTAGCATTGTACCTCACTGGAGTCAGGGTTGACTCTAAGAGACGTCTAAATGGGTGTGATGTACGTTTTCCCCCCTTCTTGTACTTTATTACAGTTCATTTAGTACAGTGGAACCCGGTTATGTCGATGTCCTAGGGGGTTGCCAAAAAGCATCGAGATAACCGATGATCGAGATAAACGAAAATCAAAATGGCGGCAATATATTAACGTGCTTGAAATTTCTTTATGTACATGATGTGCGTTAATAAATGAGAATGTGCATGCACGTGTTTTTGGAGGGGTTTTTTACACAACAGCGTTGCCGCGATTTGTTTGATGAAGGCATGCTATAAAAATAAATACAGTACATGTTTATCTGTCAGGAATCCACCTGCCACGCCCCCTTCGGCCCCCTTCAGCGTGGCAGGTGTTTTCTCGGCCACTTTCTCTGAAGCTCCCGGCTTCAATCGCGCACATATGGTGCTCGTTTAGCATCATCACCAGCTCCTATTTAAACTTCCACACTCTCACTGTCCGTTATTGTTGGTATATGTTGGTTCACGGTGGTCGTTGTTATCGCGCATGCGTATCCCGGTACGTGCCTTCCCAACCGGCACTCTCTCAACGGCTGCGATTTTCTTCCCAAAGCGCATCGCGGATTCCCCGATCCTGCCGGTGTTCATTCTATGCTTTTGCTGCTCATCCCACGTTCCGCGCCGCCAAGCGCGGCTTTTGCCTCCCGTTCATCGCATAACATTTAACAACAAAAGGCATATGTGCACTAACTTACAGCAGAGATTCACCAGTATACAATACAACACCTGTAGCAGCTGTAAGTCTTGATTTTTCCGCCATTTCCGCGAGTTCTTCTGTAGCTGCACCGAGATAACCGGCGTTAAGTGGCAAATTTTTCCCCCCTTGTGCTCGAGATATTAGGGTTCGGCGACATAAAAGAATCGACATAACCGATAAAAAATGCTTAGACAAAGCGAGAATTTGGCGGTTCCACTTCAAAAACGTTGACTTAATAGGGTTGTCGAGATAACCGAGGTCGAGATAAGCGGGTTCCACTGTAATTGCTGATTTATTTCCACACATAAGGCCTGTCTAGCTACTGATCCAAAAGACTAAAGGGAAACATCTTTCTCTTTCTAAGTTAATAAAAGTTCATCCACGGAAGCCCACAGAGGCCTGTTACTGGCTCGTAATTTCTCTGATTAAAAAGCGGAGCGTGTAATGCCATCCAAAGTGTGCGTTTCCTGTTTATAAGATTCGCACCTTCTGTTTTCTGTTACTGCACCAAATACAGAGGCACTACTTCAAAAATTGAAGGATTGCATTTTTATATAAAAAAAAAATTGCGTTACATTTGATAGCTTTCTCCAAAGTTAGTTGCTACCAAAAATACCAATATACAATATATGGACAAAACCTGAAGTCAGGTACTGATGTTGGTTAGGTGAGGATGCTTAGGGGGCAATCAGAGTTGTAATTCACTCAAAGGTGTTCAGTAGGGTTAAAGTCACTTGAGTGTAACCCACATAGACTATATCTTTATGGAGCTGGATTTGTAAGCATTGTTATGCTGGAACAGCTCTGGATCTCCTTGTTCAAGTAAAGGGAATGCTAACACATCCAATGAACATGCTATATAATAGTGTGCTTTCATCTATGTGGTAACATTTTGGGAAGAACAACATATGGTTGGAAAAGTCAGGTGTCCCAATACTTTTAAAATAAATACAAGTGCAAATAAAAATGATTTAAATTGAATTTTTTGTCCATGGAGTGAGGATAACTAGCAAAACAAGGATTTAGCAAGGATTCAACAAACACATGGTGTAGTGGTAAAAGTTCATTAACGAATCAAACAAATGTGCACATACATAATAAGTAAATAAATAAAAGCCATACAGCAGCTTCAGATGAATCAGCTGTTGTATACTGTTCTGGCTACAAGCTTCAGAATCCTCTGGATCTGAACATTGTGATCTATATTCACTCCTAGCCTAGCCATAATTACTAAACTATGGGCATATAGCCTCATTACACTTATGGCTTGCATTTATTTATTAAGCTTAATGATGATTATTATGGGGTCAAAATGATTTATTATTAATTACCTTATGGACTAATTGGATTATAGACAATGTAGAATTGACCCTATTTTGCTCTTGTACAGCATCACCCCTATATAGGTGGTAGTGGTGGTATTCTGTGCTGATAAAATCAGTTCTTTTCATTAATGTTTTACAGTCCCGGAGGACTACACTTTACCTCGGCTCACACTCTCACGATCCACAACACAAGAGAGCACAACTCCAGGGTGAATGTAGCCCTTAAACAGATGGATCAGTGAGCCTTTTTTCTTTAGTCCACAGTGATTTATTGTGTGCATTTTCACTTCACAACTCAAAGGCGATTAGGAATTGGATTTCTACTATCACAGCCACCCCAATAACTTGTTATCTGTGTATGTATTACTAGCGGTGGTATTTGAGCTTCTCGTTTTCTTCTAGTGCTTTAAATGGATGTGCTGCTCACAGTGATTTCTGACAAAGTGGTAGATTCATCGATTCTAACTTAATTCGAATCAATACTGTGTCCTGCTTAGTCTACCCAGGCTTTGGGTCAGAAATATAGTCTGTGAAATATCTGGTAAATTTATGGCATTTGGCAGACACCCTTATCCAGAGCGACTTACAACTAGGGTTGCAAAATTCCAGGCATTTTTAAGACTGAAAACTTTCTATAGGAATTAATAGTAATAAACTGGGAATTTACAAAATCAGTTGGTTTATACCAGTTAACTTAAATGTAATTTTGCTTAAAGCAATCAGATTTAATGCAATTTCAGTTGAATTTCTACCTGCACATACATCAATCACATGCACACAGCACACTTACTGCAGGGCTACTGAGGCCACGCCCCCTACAGGCACTGTGCATTTGTCTATAACATAGCAATTTTTTTTTAATCCTGCACACAAAATAGATCAATTTATGTTTAAAACGTCCTCATGCTGTGTGTAAGCTATTGTGCAACAGAATTACAATTAAGTTAAAATGCCATTTTTTAAATATGTATGTTCACAACCTTGCATTATGACTTTTATTAAGTAGTCTCAGATAAATCTTTGTAGGAATCTAATTTTTCATTATATCTTCATTCAATTTAAAATATAAACTAATGAGACGTGGCTTTTTGTACCCATTACTTTTCTGGATTGCTCCAGGACTGATTTCATGTATTTATATATGAAGATATCACTTCATCACCAATCATCTTTTTAAGCAAAATCAACTTTGAATAATAGACAGTAAAGCTTAAAGTGTCTTCTTTTTAAAGATATTTAAATTGTGTATGTAGCCCACCTTTATCAGGAACTGTTAACATTTAAAGTTAGGTAGGGCATTTCAGCTGTGAGTCTCAAAATCTGTGCCGAAAGCTAACAGGTTAAAACTTCCATTACGATATTTATTATAAACTAAATGTTTATCTTTGTTTGTATATGATATGATAAATATGATACATTTCCCCAACCTTTTATATAATTATCATAAATTCCCATAAATAAAAAATATCCCAAGTTTATAGTATTATTTATTTATAGTATAGTAAGTTTATACAGTGGAACCCGCTTATCTCGCCCTCGGTTACCTCGACAACCCTATTAAGTCGACATTTTTGAAGTGGAACCGCCAAATTCTCTTTTCTAAGCATTTTTTATCGGTTATGTCGACGGACCCTCATATCTCGAGCACGAGGGGGGAAAAATTTGCCATTTATCTCGGTGCAGCCGCAGAAGAACTCGCGGAAGTGGCGGAAAAATCAAGACTTACAGCTGCTACAGGTGTTGTATTGTATACTGGTGAATCTCTGCTGTTAGTTAGTGCACATATGCCTTTTGTTGTTAAATGTTATGCGATGAACGGGAGGAGAAAGCGAACGTGGGATGAGCAAAAGCATAGAATGAACACCGGCAGGATCGGGGGGAATCCGCGGTGCGCTTTGGAAAGAAAAGCGCAGCCGTTGAGAGAGTGCCGGTGGGAGGACATGTACCGGGATACGCATGCGCGATAACAACGA
This sequence comes from Silurus meridionalis, assembly GCF_014805685.1. Lineage (NCBI taxonomy): Eukaryota > Metazoa > Chordata > Actinopteri > Siluriformes > Siluridae > Silurus > Silurus meridionalis. The sequence goes on from NC_060886.1 coordinate 5,241,591, forward strand.
CCGCCGTGAACCAACATATACCAACAATAACGGACAGTGAGAGTGTGGAAGTTTAAATAGGAGCTGGTGATGATGATAAACGAGCACCATATGTGTGCGATTGAAGCCGGGAGCTTCAGAGAAAGCGGCCGAGAAAACACCTGACACGCTGAAGGTGGCTGAAGGGGGCGTGGCAGGTGGATTCCTGACAGATAAACATGTACTGTATGTATTTTTATAGCATGCCTTCATCAAACAAATCGCGGCAACGCTGTTGTGTAAAAAACCCCTCCAAAAACACGTGCATGCACATTCTCATTTATTAACGCACATCATGTACATAAAGAAATTTCAAGCACGTTAATATATTGCCGCCATTTTGATTTTCGTTTATCTCGATCATCGGTTACCTCAATGCTTTTTGGCGACCCCCTAGGACATCGACATAACCGGGTTCCACTGTATATGAATATGAATGATATAAATACAAATATATCCTATGAAGATACTTGGAGACATTTCTAAAACACATTATTTGTATTCTGATATATAAGTTAGCAAACTGTCTGCAAAATCCTCAAACTTGGTCTGAAAATACTTTTATTTAATGTTTTGAAAGAAAAGCAAGACTAGGTTTAAAAAAGTAATTGTAATGTTAAATTCGTTCAGTAATGTGCAATTTTATATCATTCAAAACGGAAAAAGAAATTGATAAGATCACCATACCAACATTCTTTAACCCAAGTGTATCACATAAACGTTTCTCACCATAGCGAAATATCGCCTGACCTGAGAGTCAGTTGAGAATGAAGAATGAACCCGTATTTTTAATGCAGAGTGCAAACACTACTGTTTTGACTTCAAAGAATGTGCATGCAAAACATGAAAACATTTTCACCAGGGTATCTGTATAGTGTCATTAAACTTATAATGTCACGTGTATGTGGTTAAATTGCTTTCCTATTGGAGCTTTATTATAAATGATTGTATTAATATCGGCGGTTTAATGAATGATAGGCGTTTCCTGGCATGTATTAGAGGTAACGGGTTAGAGCTTTTACCATGATTTATATCTGGCCAGCTAATAGCTTCTCACATTGAAAGACTCCTGATATCATATATTACATCAGCTGTGTCTATAGGAGGCGTTCCAGGAATCTAGTCTTCACTGTATTCAATTCTTCATTTTATTTCTTTTAGACAATACCTGTCTGAGATGATCAACATTTGGCAGCAGATTTTTTGAAAACCCAAAGCTGCTATTTTCAGAGCATTCTGAGGGTAAAAGTACTTATTTTTGATTTTCTTCAACTTTTGGAAGCCTGCTTAGAAACTAAACCTGTCAGTTGATGTTTTATAAGAGGGCCATCTGTGGGCTCTAATTAGGATAATTTTTTGGTGACTGCCATCTGGATTCTGTGTCTGGTTTTTCTTGTAGTTTGTCGCTGGACTTGAGTTCAGCATCGTTCCTGAAAGAAAATGACAGAAAATAGAAGGAAAGGGACAGCATCAGCATTTTATAAGACAAGTTGACAACTGTTAGGCATATAAGTAATTTATGAACTAAGAAATTCATTAATATTTATGCACAAAATATATATCACTATAAAACATGATTGTTAAAATCAATTATGTTTGTTCTGTAAACTTCATAAATCAACTTATATTTCTTAGAGGAGGGGTTGCAGTTTCTTTAAGCTTTTTAAATATTTAATATCCCAGACAGGTGGTGATCATTTTTTTTAATTAAAATTCCTGGTGCCTTGGTTTAAAGACCATAATCTTCTTCCATGTAGAAAATATGTCCATTTTATAAAAGTTATTACCAGAGAACTTTGCATTACACCAACGAATACACCATTTAAGCAGTGGCAGGTCGTCAGGGCCAAGGCCTTCTCTATGGCCTAAAAGAACCACTGATCTACATTTTAATATTTGTCTTTCATGAATATGTTATACATTATACAGTCTATTCTCTTCATTTTATAGCTTTTCTTGGCTTTTCTTGGTTTGGTTACACTGCTTTCAGTAGTGTGTGTTTATGTTAGAGTTTCTATCCAATCATATTTCAGCCATCACGTGTTGACTGAGTTGAAGAAATCTGCAGAGAGACCTTCAGAATTAATTGAGTTGGTGACACTGGGGCCATCTAGCAGGTGTACAGTAACGTCTGCATTTTCACGTCCTTTGTTTGGATGGTCAGAAAGCACTCTAGTCAGAGATTCATATCGGGATGTTTAACTTTTGCATTGTATAAATTAGAATTTTATCTTATACATAAACTAGAAAAAAACACAAAAAACCCTGAAGGAAAATATATGCTAGCAGTGCTAGTATGTGATTAGCTGATTAAATAGCACCCTTTGTACACTTGTAAATAAAATATATTCTATTTATTCATTTAATTCAGATTAATTACCTCGTTTTTGCATAAGAAATTCATATCTGCTACTTGACGCTTTGTAATGAGACATGCAACAGTCTCTTTTTTTTTTTATTATATTGTTTTTTCATAAAGCTCACAGGGATGCGTGTTTTTCATTCTACATCACTCTTGGTCAATTACAGTGACCCTAACTTTATTTATTTCCATCCAGGAATGACCGTGTGACCTAACTCTGCTCGTTTGACACTCAAAATCAATTTTTGGCTAATCGGAGTGAGTGCTAATGGAGCCTCTAGCTTGGTATCTCTTCTCATTTTCAGTGCACACTAAAGGAGCGAAGGAGGCGCTACAATTTTCTAACTCCACAGAAACTGGGGTTAATGAAATTGGTCCTTAAGGTAAAAGCCTGCCTTAATGTTTAGAGGAGTGGAAATACTTATTTGTTTGGTGAACCTTCACCTTTAATCCATCTCTGTCCATTTCCATTGTTTGGACTATAATCTTCAGTGTGGCTGGCTGTAGTTGGGCAGTTTAATAGACTGATAAACATAAAATATGCTCAAGGGTATGAGTAATCAAGATGATTTTTGTTTTAAACAGTAAAATTCCACCAGAACACTTTTCCTAGTTGCCATTATTTATTGACTTATTGGTTATTGTTATTGCGACTTAGATTAAATCCATTCAGTTCAAATGACTAGTCGGACAATCAAATTATTCTCAGGGCTCAATTATAAATATAATAATTTCATCATTGTGGTTCTATCACTCTAATTAATACAGGGAGCACTACACTAGAGAGTCTGCTGTTTTGTTAATAACTATGGCCAAGAACCAACTTATAGTTACTTATATTTTTTGTTTATTTGACAAAATAATATTATCATGTTCCCTTCCAGGAACTCGAGCTGCGTCAGAACGCTTTGGGAACGTGGCTGTGTTGTCCATGCATTGAATAATGTAATCAGTCAAAATTGGAGGCAGACTGTCACCGGCGGGGTGACGTCACAACCGGGTATAAAACACACATGGAGTGAAGCCGGCTTCAGCTTCTCTTTGTTCACAAAGCGCTTCGTGTAAAATGTAATGTTTGTCTGTCTGTCAAAAAAAGAAAATGAAGACATCGAAGAAAATCTGATGGTCTTGTAGCCTATTCCAGCCTTGTGCAGGTGTACAATCTTGTCCCTGACGTCCTTTGACAGCTCTTTAGTCTTTCCCATGGTGGTGGGGAGGTTCAAATGGAAGAGGTTAATTCTGTGACTGCTGTCTTCAATACACATAATGAGTTGATATTAGGAGTTCTTTCCTAAAGGGACACGATTAATTTAGGTGTGTGGGAGTAAGAATTCTTGCTAATTTGGTACAGGATTAAATACTTATTTCATCTGACCAAATACAAGTTAATTTAAACCCTTTCTTTAATGTTTTTTTAATGGATCCAGATCCAATTTAATCTTCCCTTCTTTTTATATTCTGTCTCTCTGTTAAAATAAACCTACCATAAAAATTCTAGACTGTTCATTTCTATGTAAAGGGGATCAGCAGAGGGTCAAATAATTATTTGCCCCTCTATACAAGGCTAATGTTGCTAACAGGTACAGGGAGCTTAAACAGCACGCTTTAACCTTTTCACATTGTTCTGAAGAAATACCATTTAAAGGAACTCCAGGAGCTCTGTAATATATATATATATATATATATATATATATATATATATATATATATATATATATATATATGATATAAAATGTGAATATTAACAAACTGCTGTAGTAAAACTGTAATAACAGTCAAGTTAGGAACAGTAAGTTTATAGAATTATTCTTCTATTTCCAAATTTCTCTACGTCTAATTCCTTATATACATCTATACATTTTTTATGATGCACAAATTACCTGCTGATAGAATGCAGACTATCCACAGCAGCCATGTTGCATAACTCAAATATGTAATTCTTATAAATGCAGTGTATCAACTCTGCTAAGGCAGTGGTGTGTATACCAGAGGAGCCAATTTGGCCTAATCCTAATAAGCTTTTTAGCTGTGAATGTACAAATGGTTTGGACAGAGTGTGTATGTGTGTGAGACTTGTGTAATTGATGGAAAAAGGCTGCATATGCTTTGGGGGTATCTCAGCCCTAGGGTCTCCTCCAAGTGTGTATGTGTGAAGCTCTTATCTGCCCACGGCAGCGCTCTGGCACCAGGGGTCTGACAGACATTTGGAAGCCGAGAAAGGCTGGAGGGCTTCGCTCACAACTCTGTGCTCTGGGATCACGTACGTCAGGAAGCAGAGAAACAGCCATCAAAGCTTTTCACACCGGATACAATAAATGAATGTGTGAAAAGATACTTCCCTCAGGTTGCACGTCTGTTTCGGCGCATTCTCTTCAGCTCAGATTTAAGCTCTGAAAGCCCTAATGTACATGGCATGGTCATGCTTTTAAGGGCAGTCAGTATTTGTGCTTGGGGGCATGGGGGCAGTTATAATTATACATTTTTACACATTAGAGGATTAAGTGAGAAATTGTGTGACAGGATTTTGCAATTCAAAGTTAATACGCAGTAACAATTAAATTCATATGGCATTCATGTGAACTGTAAATCTAGGCTAGGTTAAGTTCTTCCCCTCAGACCAACATTGTTTGGCTGAAGCTCTAACCCCTGCTGATGTCCAATATGATATGTTTAGCGATTATTTTTCTAATATTATCTTTTTTTGAGACTTCATGTTGAATTTGTGTCTTGCGAACACCCAGACGTCATGCCTCAAAGTCCAATCTACCTCTTTGTTTTTTTTTTTTGTCAAATATGTTTGTTTCAATATCAATTTTTTCAAAAGGTTTTGAGTTTAATAAGCTTTTAGCATACAAGTCAAAAAGCAGCAAAGCTGAAATCTTGTGCCGAGACAAAAAAAAGACTCAGAGTGTGGAAAAGCCTGAGGGACACGTATCAGGCTCTGATTCAGAAGAAGTCAGTGACTCGAGCCGTGCTGCCCTCAGCTCCGTGTCCTTCATCAAGTTTAGAAGCTGTCAGGCGAGGCGAGGTCTTGAATCCACCATCTACCATTAGTGAGGTCCTTGGGGAAAACAAACCCTTAGCATTATAGACCTGGGGACATTCAGTCCAAGTTTTTCAGTTCTTCTGGAAGGCTGAATTTATATAACTGCAAAAGTTTGCACGGGAAAAATTTCAATTATAATATTTTTACTGCTAAATAGGACTCAGCTGTGGTTTGTGATAAGTTGAATGTTTTAGAGATGAAACAGACATACATTAAGTTTCCATGTCACAAATTTATTATTGTGGATGACAACCAGGTTGGTATTTAGTGGCCAGTTATTTCGATTTGGTAACAAAATTGCAGTGTGATTTCTTTTTTTTTGGTCTTGTTTCACCTTTATGTGAAGGTGCTACAGTAAGATGTTTGCTGTTTTGCTTCAGTGGCAATGCAAACTGCCACCGGTGATGCCAACTGTACTATGAGTGGAGATTTTGTATAAAATCTAAGTGTAGTATTGACCTAGTTTTACCTCTAGTCTACAACTGTGAATGTGTGCATATTTAATATTTGTTGTTCTAGAAATATTGGCAAAGTCAAGAAGCTTTTATTGTCATTTCTACCATATCTGATGCAGTACACAGTGAAAATAAGACAACGTTCCTCCAGAAACCTGGTGCTACATTCAACACAGAGCTACAATACACGACTGCAACCTAGTGCAAAGAGACAACACAAAACAGTGTGGGACAAATACACATAAAAAAAACTCCACATAAAGGAGTTAATTATGAAAAATGAATGATCAAATAAACTTTTGTGTGCTAGCCAATTTATGGTATTTCTCCTTCATTATACTGTACCCCAGATTATAGGTTTTATTTCTTTAGTATTTTTTTTCTTTTTAAAATTGTTGCTGAAATATGAGGGGTGTACTCACTTCGGTAGGAGAATGCTGAGGATGGACCTGCCAGGAAGGAGGAAAAAAGAAAGGCCATAGAGGAGGTTTATGGATGTGGTGGGGGAGGACATGCAGGTAGTTGATTTGAAAGAGGCAGATGTAGAGGACAGGGGGGTATGGAGACAGATGATCGGCTGTGGGGACTCCTAATGGGAGCAGCCAAAAGAAAAGAAGACTAACTTTTGTGAGATACTGTATTATAGGTTCGACCGTTTGATCGGGCCGGGCGATTAATCGGGCCGATTTTTGCCTTTTTTTTAATCGGCATCGTCTGATTGTGCTGCAAATTAGGCCTGATTATTAGGCAGACACCAAATCGTGTGTGTACGTTCTGTGCTTGGGTGAGAGAACGTACCTTTCCGTAGTCCATATTCGCCATCTTAATAGGGAGAAGCGCTAGAACCGTAAATATATAAAGCGAGGAGCGTTTTAACCTGCCACGCTCATTACTAATGGATTTGTGTAGCTTTTTACAATCACGTCTGCTAACTTGCAAAGACAAGAGCAAGAATGGCAGCAAGCATGTTCCGATTTTTTTTTGTGAGCTAATTCGCTAAGCTAATTAGCCAATTGGATTCTCTTTCAGCTGATGCCATCCGACCAGAACCAACGCTGTGGGGAAAACTACACCCCCCCCCCGACATTCCCTTGTTGGTCTTGTTGTGTACCTTAGCATTCATTTAAATCTAGCCTTATATTTTTCATTGGTTGTATATGATGCTGCTTTTGGCGAGAGAATAAGAGAAACCTTTTGGAACTGTATTGTTAGTGAGCCTTCAAACAGCTGTAGTTTGAGCTAAAGGTAGACACGGGTACAAAAACCTGGAAACGAGTGGAATGATTGGAGAGGCTTGTGTTGATCAATAAATGTTTAATTTAAGCAATTTTCTGTATCATGTCTTATTAATTAAGGCCAGTTCTTTTGGATGTTTCCTTAGTCCATTGTTTTCTGAGTTACCTTCGGAATCTATCGCTACTGCTGTTTCCTGTTCTCTCTCTTTTATCTATAATTGCTATGTCAGTTTTTCTTCAGTGTTACTTGTTTTATGGCTGATTTCCATGGAACTAAAAAGAAGCACTGTATATTATTCCTAATCGATAGTTTCCTCATTATAATTCCAACATTGTGTTGCTTATAATGGGGTAATTCTAGTAAAGATCAGTCAGTTGCTCTGTCTGGCACCTTGTTTCTCTCGCTAATTAGCTGCCATGTTTATGTGGCCTATTGCTTTTATTTAAGATGTTTACATATATATCTCTATTTTTTAGCCTTTGAAGGAAACTCACCGCTCCTGTGATGATAAAGATATCAAATGAGAGAGAATATCCGAAGATTTGAGACGAATTCAAGACCCCAGGACTGGTAAGACATCCATCATCTGTGTTTTTTTTCCTGACTTTTGAGCTTTTATTTACACATGACTTTTCCATTTTTTGTACAAGATGTAAATTGTAAGGCAATATTTAAGGAATAATATTCCATGCTCTAATATGCACAGTTTTTATTACAAGCCTATCTTTTTAAATAGTATTATTTTTTTATTCAAAGCACGTTTGCCAGCACTAACAACACGATCAGTTGATTTTTTATTAAAGAAACACAGCTTATGAATTTTATGTTTTTATCTATCGCTTATGTGATCTCTTACATGCATGTATGCAACTATAAGTTTCGTTACCAACATGAGGTACGATGTTTTAATTGGAAATCGAGTATTTTTAAATGATAGTGAACATTGTGCAATATTGTAATATTCGAGATTATGCACTATTTCTTGCTCAGTTTTTCGAATGCTTTGAAAATGTATCATACTCACTGTCAGATTTCTCTGAAATGGATCGCAATGTTTTACGTAAACTTCCAGAACCTATACAATTTCGAGTGCACACTGTCAGAGGCTAAATGGGGCGATATGAAATACTAAGAAACTAAACATTTCAGAGATTCTAGTTATCAGTAAATATGATCAAATTTGTGGTACAACTGAAGACCGCACAATTAAACTATTTTTATCAGTTGCTTTAGGATATATATTGCGTAATATTAACATATTCAGCATGTCAAGTTCATAACTGCGCTGCTTATGCTGTCCAATCCAATTAGACCTTTCATTCAATTGACATCAGAGCATTTTTTTTGGTGTGAAGTGGGCATGCTGGGTGATGTAGTGTTATTCAGGGTTAGCAAATGTGAGTTTATACTGGTCCTCAGGCAGTCACATTTTTTCGGTCATAAGAGTGGAATAAAATACTCTTTATACACGCATATCATGTACAGACAAGTGACGGACTAAAGGAAAAAACTTAATAGGTGTCTGGGCCACCACAGGCTGCCAGAATACAGTAGCTTTTCTTCATCTTGGCATAGATTTGATCATTTTCGAAAACATTAATGGTAACTTTGGACCAAAGCATAGATCTTACATCATTTTCATCCACATTTATTGAATGAACCTTCAAAACACTAAATGCAGAAAAACATGTACTTAATTTCTGTATTCAAAATATTCAGCATAATATTTCTCTTTCGAATTCTTCCAAAAGTTCCTTCTTTCCATTTGTATTTCCAGTTGCACACTTACCTCCTGCACCTCAGATCAGTTTGTTGTTCACATGAAAATGACGTTTAGAAGCTCAGCTCCATTGTTTCCCCACACAATAGAGCACCTGGAGCAGTCGCAGCAGTGCTCCAATTCAACCTGACTACTACAAGCCTTCTCCCATCAGTCACACATGTGTGCAGGTCTGGCGATTGAGTGGTTAATATTTTTTCCAAAAGTGTTTGGCCCATGTCTCCCATGGCGCTGAATCTGCTGATCACAGAATTGCTTGGCGTTTTCTTTTTTCACTTACTTTTTCGATTTTTTTTGTGCATATCATCATTGTGCATTGGGGGATTTGGCTCTCATTTTTTAACCAGACTGTATGGCATATGGCATCATACAGAGCTGCTTGATGCCTCCGGTCCATTCATCACTCACCTCGGAGGCTACTGGACTTTTTACTGCACATTTGTTCCACGCTTTTATTCTGGAATAAGTGAAATAATGCTTCAGAACAATAATAACGAAAAAAAATAATAATAGTAGTAGAACTATTACTACTAATATTACTGATGCTTCTACTACTACTCTATTATTGTAGTATATTATTATTATTATTATTATTATTATTATTATATATTATTTTTATCATTTTGATTTGATTTGTCTAGAATAATAGACATTGTCTCAAAGATTTACAGATTTTAATAGATAAAGAATATGAATGTGGCATCATAAAATTACTCTTTATAAGTTTATCCGTAACAAACAAGCCACTGGTGCCAGTGGTGAGGGACATACTTTAAAGACATTACATATTAATTAATATTATTATTAATTCTACTACTACTAAATATAATCATGCTAAAATATTGATATTTTTTACAAGTGGTTTTAACTGCAACTACTACTGTTGCTGCTACTCAGCAAAAAAATAATAAAAGAATAAATATTTCCTTTTCACTGTTTAATATTGTTTATTTTGCTGTAGTTTGCTGTAGTTTGCTGTAGTTTGCTTGTGCCCTCACTTAAGCATTTCATTGTACAAACTGTTACTGACATCTGTACATATGACAACTTGAAATGCAATCAATTTGATTTAGAGCTTTTACAATGGGCATTGTCTATAAGCAGCTTCACAGATTTAAATAGATTACGAATATACATTTGTCATAAAAATTACTTTCTTTAAGTTTATCCTTAATGTCCAGTGGTGGCACTGGGAAGGAAAAATTCCAGAAAAAAGGGCACAGGTAACCTATTACTGCTGAACTGTTTCTATCTACTACTACTTTTTCTTCTTCTTCTGGCTTCTCCCATTAGGGGGTTCCCACAGCGGATCATCTGTCCCCATACCCCTCTGTCCTCTACATCTGCCTTTTTTAAACCAACTACCTGCATGTCTTCCCTCACCACATCCATAAACCTCCTCCTTGGTCTTCCTCTTTTCCCCCTTCCTGGCAGCTCTGTCCTCAGCATTCTTCTACTGATATACCCCATGTCCCTCCTCTGCACAGGTCCAAACCATCTCAATCTCTCCTCCCTCACCATGTCTCCAAAACGTCCTACATGCGCTGTCCCTCTGATAAACTTATTTCTAATCTCTTTCATCCTCGTCACTCCCAACGAAAACCTCAACATCTTAATAATAGGCTTTGCATTATGTAATTCGTAGATCTATTTTTTCCCGCTTCTTTGTTCGAATGTTCTGTTTCTCAGACCGATTTCGTTAAATGATCGTGAGTTCCGAAAAAACACAACTGCTGTCATTGTTTAATGAGGCAGAATGCAGCACAAGCATACACCTGATCAGTTCCTCTTCGAGTCCCTCTGTGGCTTTCACATTGTTAACTGCTGAGCCGCGACGGTCCCTAAACAAATTATTTCTTCACCGGAGTATATAAAAAAAACAGCTCTGATACTCTGAGGACGAAGTGTCAGAATAGAAATTAATCTCTCCCAATCTAAAAAAAACTAAACAATGCAGTGATCCTCTCCATATCAGTCTCTGTATTTTTTTCATGCCTCGGGCTTGTGTTGTCTAATGAGTTTGCAAGTCATTTGTTGTGATTATAGGCAGTTTGTGTGTGCGCGTGTGTGTTTTGTGTGGGTGAGATTTTTGCCAGGATGCTCACCTCCTGCCTCGGCTAATTGAATTATGATTGATTCCTGTGAGAGGCAATAATGTGTTGAGGTAAAGGCGTGATGTGCTTCTTCCTATCATCACTCAGGCTATGAAGTTGGCACAGAGCGCACTGCAGACTGGCAGGAAAAAAAGCAGAGTTCTTCTTTTCCAAACATTATTCCAGGTGCAGGATTTATGCAATGCAGAAAATGATGCACTCAAATGCATCACATCATCCTTTACTTATTCTGACTCTTTAATACCTACAGTGTGCCTCTAGTCACTATACAAACTACAGCATTCATTTACATTGACATTCATGGCATTTTGTGGATACTTTCATCAAAAGTGACAATTATCTTATTGGCAGTAATGTGCAGGGGGAAACAAAATTAAATGATCAAACAATTTATTATAGTAATCAAAGGTTTGTGCAGTGTTACACTCAATTCTCAGCAGTAATGTATGCTAAAGAAGTGTAACCATGATTTTTGTTTAATTATCTGGCCATACATCTAATATATACATAAAGAAAAATGCTACTGAAGTTTCTCTACTTTTCTCTACGACCTCGAAGCACACAGGCGCTTATTTATTTAGTGTCTTTATTTATATAAAGTCGGAAAATAGAATATGCAGAAAAAAGTAAAAAAAATAAATAAAAAATGGAATGCAGTAGGGGAATGATCACGTGCTTACAACAGATGGATTTGATCTGAAATAGAATGCAAACAGAAAGTTATTACCCCTGATTTCTATAAGAAAAAAGAAAAGAAATTGTCTGACTTGTCCTTCTAGTTTATTACAACTTAACAGTTAATTCATTTTAGTCCATGATAGAACCCTGGTGCCAATTTGAGTTTTCTGAATAAAATCGGTGCTGGTTTATAAAACAGTGTCACCTACACAAGAGGATACACATTGAACTTATACTACGACTGCTGCTGCTTATAATAATCAAAATAAAAATAATAATAACATACAATGTAATATTACTACCGCTAATAATGAGAATCATAATATTGAAATATTAGTACTTTTACAAGTAATACTATGAAAATGACAATACCGTATTTTCCGGACTATAAGCCGCTACTTTTTTCCCACGCTTTGAACCCCGCGGCTTAAACAACGAAGAGGCTAATTTATGGATTTTTCTGAGTTTTTCCCAATTTCACAAACTTAAAGCTAAAAAACTGAGCCCCATAACATTAGACCAATGAAATTGCTGAACAGGTTCAGGTGAACCAATGAAACTCTTTATATTAAATCAGATGCACTCCCACTGAATCGGGCCGCACCACATCATAAATATGGATGATGTTCCTCTGACGTTTGACCTGCCGCTCACTCGGACTGTCTACAGGAAATGCGAATCATTCGTCACGCTGAAAACAAACGGGCATGAAAACACACTTCACCTTTGTTCTGAGCTGCACGGCATCGGGGGAAAAGCTTCACCGATGGTGATTTTTAAACACACGATGCCAAAAGATAAACTCTCGAGAGAAATAGTTGTGGAAGGAAGGAGGAAGACAGTGAACAATGACTTTCTTGGTCGGCTACTGTTTAGATTCAAGCTGTGTAACAGACACTGTCTTTCGTTAAAGCCTGTGTAAAGTTCATTCAGTGTAGACACTGCGGCCTTTAGACAGGTGCGGTGTATTTATGTTCAAAATAAACATCTTTGTCAAATTCAGTGGGTGCGGCTTATATATGGGTGCGCTTAATAGTCCGGAAATGACAGTACTTTGTATTATTATGAATAATAATATTTAAACCTGTACTTCTCCTGCTGCTATTACTACTATTACTTTTACTACTTCTTGATAATATTAGAGTATTACTACAGTGCATTTATTGTATTATTGCTGCTTCTACTACTGACCTATTAATACCTCTATAATTATTGCTACTACTACTGCTAATATAATTTTTTATAGATTATTTTTATAATAATAATAATAATAATAATAATATCACTTTAACTACAGCTAATAAAAAGTATACTGATATTGAAATGGTATATTTACAAGACCGACTACAAAAATGATAAAACTTACATTATATGTATTATTATGAATAATATTTGATTTAGCACTAATCTTGCTGCTACCACTACTATTTCTTCAACTACTACTACTTATGATAATGATAATCAAATATTACTACTTTTACCAGCACTACAATATATTTATCCTATCTTTATACTATACAATACTATACTATACAATCGATTAAAACATTTAATTGCAATTAATCGCATGATTGTCATAAGTTAACTCGTGTTTAATCGCAACTTAATCGCACATTTTTTTCTGTTCTAAATGTACTTTAAATTAACAATTAACAATTTTACTACTCTAATCAACATGGGCATAGACAAATATGGATGCTTTATGCACTTGTTTATTTTTTTTGTGAAACCAAACTCAACATAGAGCAGGAAAACTAAATATTCTTGTAAATGTTTTAAAGTTATTATGGTGTTTTAAATTACGTAAATCATCAGGACACTAAACGGAATTTTGACAAGGACAATATATATATATATATATATATATATATATATATATATATATATATATATATATATATATTATATCTGAGTGGAATGCTCAGTGGTTAAGGCCCTGGGTTACTGATCAGGAGGTTGGTGGTTCAAACTCCGGTATCACCAAACTGCCACTCTTGGGCCCTTGCGCAAGGCCCTTAAGCCTCTGTGCTCCAGGGGTGCGGTATCATGGCTGACCTTGCGCCCTGACCCCAGCTTTTGGAACAAGTTGGGAAAATGCAAAGAAAAGAATTTCACTGTGTAAAAATGGTCAAACAGAAAAGCGCGCTGCATTAATTGCCATTAATAAAATTTGTGTCGTTCAAATTAATTATCATTATTGCGTTATTAACACTGTAATTTTGACAACCCTTAATAATACTGTTATTGCTGTTTTGTTACAACTATCTAATTTGAAAACAATCATACAAATCATACAAGCTTTGTTTCCATGAATAGAGGAATGAAGAGATTTAGCTTCATGTATCCCTCATGGGGTGATTTGGGTGCCACAGCAGCCAACACTAATCATAGCTTGCACACATGGAAAAAAAACACATAATTACATACTGTAGTTACCCAAAATTGCAAAGACACACGATTGCACAACAGACACCAATCTTAAAGCATTATTTAAAAATCCTGAACAAATAGAGAATAATAAATGTCAGACATACTTGTGGTGGGGTGGGAATATAGTGTGGTGAGAACTTTACCCAGAACACAGAAGGAAGAAAGTAATGGAATAAATAAAGAAAGAAGGCAGTTTGGATCGCTGTATGTTGAGTTCATTTAATTTTTTTTTTTTATCACAGTGAATTGGGAAACCTTTGTGTGTTTTTATTATTCAATATGAAAAGCACTGACAAACAAGGGAAAATAGCTTATTTAGTTATTTTCTCTAGATCTCATCTTCGTTTAATCGACAAAGTGTAGTCATCAAACTCTCACAATACCAAATATGATCAATGCACCAAAGGTTTACAATACTTCTAATGTAAACTCAAAGTCAAAGGGAATTTTACTTTTGTTTTAGGAAAAGAGTCCACTCTGGTGCCATTTGTCCAAATTATAAATGATATAAACCAGAGCAAACGTTTATATTTACATTAATGTCATTTGGCAGATGTCATTATCCAGAGCATCTTACAACTAGGCAAGTGAGGGTTAAGGGCCCTGCTAAAGAGCACAGCAGTGGCAGCTTGGTGGTGCTGAGATTTTAACCCTTAACCTTCTGATCCAAAGTCCAATGCCTTAATTAGCCTTCACCTCCTATATTTAGATAATGCAAACAGTCCAGTAGAACAGGGTGGGGTTGGCTTGGGGTGTACTTGGGGTGGGGATGTTCTGTAATAAGTGTCTGAAGATTATTTGATTGTCATAACACTGTAAGAAGAGGACATGTGTGGGACCCCCATTTTCTGTCACCCTCTTTTGAAAAGCAGGTAGTGATCCATATAAACTCAAAGTGAATCCAGAGTGTTGGATGAAACCACTGATTGATTCTGTGCTGATGGTTGATCAGTTATTTGTGTTGTTCAAGAGTCCCACAAACCCAGTTAACTCAAAGTCACAAAATTAAATGTGAGTTGGATTTTAAATATTCTACTGTACATTATAAGCAAAACTTTTATTTATACATAATCGTTTCATTTCCAAAATGAAAAATTAATGAACACGTTCTGGACTTTTACAGTTACAGTTAGAAAATTAGATGACTGAAATTTGAATCGCTTATGACTAAAGTTGAGAAAAGTGGTTTATTAGAAGCTGAGAGAGTTGTGCACACTATTCCAAACCCTATGAGCTCAAATTTGTGCTTAATTTAAAGCCATGAGCACAAATGTTGCCACCAGCAAATGTTGCGCCTTACGCCTGGGATCTCTCCTGTTGTCATATGGCAAAAAAAACTTCCACAACATCTGTTCTGCTGAGCACTCAGCCACTCTTACATCTCTCTCTACTTTTAAGCATCTTACTGCACATTTACGCACATCAGCTCACTGAACTAAAAGCTGAAATTCTGAACTGAACTAAACTGAACTATTTATTTATATATATATATATATTTATTTATATATATATATATATATATTTATATATATATATATATATATATATATATATATATATATATATATATATATATATATATATATATATATATATGTACACACAGAGTGGTACCTTGACCTAGGAGTTTAATTTGTTCCGTGGATGAGCTCGTATCTCAATTTGCTCGCACATCAAATCAATTTTTTAATACTTAAAATGGCATTAATCCGTTCCAACCTTCAAAATGACACCCCGCTTTCATGTTATTAAATTACGAAAATAAATTTCTAAATAACAAATCTTGTATAAAAACATAATAGAAAGAGTATGTAAAGATATAATAAGGTTGTATACAGTGTGTTTTCCTTGGAGATGAGACGACTTGAGCTAACGAAAGGGTGGTGGGGGGTTAGAGGCGATAAGCGGAGGAGGGAAAAACTTGTTTTTTACTATCACTACTGTACACTACGTATCCCTAAACTTGAACTTTTTTAAATTTTCTTCTTTGCTTATCTTAATTTTCGTCACAATCTTCGTTTTCTGGCTTCGCTTCGCCATCTAGCAGCAGCGTTGCGAGCTCATACCTCAATTTTTTTGCACGCGTAAAAAAGCAACAATTTGACCGAGTGACCGATCGTACCGCGGAAATCTCGTACATTAATGCATTCATAGGTACCACTGTGTATATATATATATATATATATATATATATATATATATATATACAGTGGAACCCGGTTATGTCGATGTCCTAGGGGGTCGCCAAAAAGCATCGAGGTAACCGATGATCAAGATAAACGAAAATCAAAATGGCGGCAATATATTAACGTGCTTGAAATTTCTTTATGTACATGATGTGCGTTAATAAATGAGAATGTGCATGCACGTGTTTTTGAAGGTTTTTTTTTACACAACAGCGTTGCCGCGATTTGTTTGATGAAGGCATGCTATAAAAATACATACAGTACATGTTTATCTGTCAGGAATCCACCTGCCACGCCCCCTTCGGCCCCCTTCAGCGTGTCAGGTGCTTTCTCGGCCACTTTCTCTGAAGCTCTCTGCTTCAATCGCGCACATATGGTGCTCGTTTATCATCATCACCAGCTCCTATTTAAACTTCCACACTCTCACCGTCCGTTATTGTTGGTATATGTTGGTTCACGGCGGTCGTTGTTATCGTGCATGCGTATCCCGGTACATGTCCTCCCACCGGCACTCTCTCAACGGCTGCGATTTTCTTCCCAAAGTGCATCGTGTATATATATATATATATATATATATATATATATATATATATATATATATATATATATATATATATATATATATATATATACACACACACACACACACACACACACACACACACACACACACACACACACACACACACTGGTGATCAAAATTAGAGAACAATTTATAAACAATTGAACAATTCTGAAATAATGTCATCTTCACTGCTCAACAGTTGAAGGAGTTTTTGTCCTGTCTATACCATGCTACCAGAACCCCTTTTCCACAAAATAACTAAGGCATTTCCAAAAAAAAAAACATTATTTTGCAGAAAACACACTGATCAAAATTAGATAACAACAATGACTGTAGCATGGAAAAAGGTTACAACAAAAGTTTCTGAAGGTTACAACAGTCAGCAATTAGTAGGAAGTGTACAGGCCTCTGCTCTGAATGACTTCAGCACATCTGCGGCCACAGGACAGCACTAGTCTCTTACACTGCTCTGGTGTGATTTTGGTCCACTCTTCTTCCAGTCTCCTCCACAGTTCGGTGACTGTAGTGGGTTTCTTGGCCATAACTTTGTTACCAAGGATTTTCCAGAGGTTCTCTATTGGGTTGAGATCAGGACTCTGGACAGGCCATGTCATTATTTCAATGTTTTCAGTTTCAAGGAACTGCTTTACCCGTTTTGCTGTGTGACATGGAGCGTTGTCCTGCATGAACACTGCGGGCTGATTGGGTGATGAACGCAGGGAAGGAACCATATGTTGTTGAAGAAGGTTTTGATAAACATTTGCATTCACTCTGCCATGTAGCTGTATAAGAGGCCCAACTCCTGCTGCAGAAAACATGCCCCAAACCATGACACTTCCTCCTCCATTTTTCACTAACTTTCTTTACACACTTTGGGTTTAGTCTTTCTCCAGTTTGTCGCCGAACATAATGTTTCCCATCAGACCCAAATAAATTAAACTTGCTTTCATCACTGAAGTGAACTTTGTACCAGTTCTCCTCTGTCCACACAACATGTTCCTCAGCAAAGCTTAGTCTAGCCTTTTGATTCTTTCTGCTAATGAGAGGTTTGGTCACTGCAGAGTGGGCTTTCAGTTCAAATGCTCTTAAACGCCGAGACACTGTATGATGAGACAGATCCTTACCCTGTTCAGCGCTGAACTGGTGAGCAATTCCAGCTGCACTGTGGAAACGATTGCCCATTAAGATCCTCCGCAGTATCCTGTCCTCTCTTGTATTTGTCTTCCGTGGACGACCAGCCTTCTTGGCAGACTTGAATGAGTTTGTGATTTTGTAAAGATTCAATATTCTTGAAATCACAGATTTGGAACAACCAACTTGTTTTGCTATGGCTGATAGGTTCATTCCTTTGGCCTTCATCTGGACAACCTGCTGCCGGAGGCTTTTAGTCACTTTAGAACGGCCCACAATCTTAATCTCCGTAACTGGGAGGTATCTGAAAGTGTTCTCTAATTTTGATCAGTGTGTTTTCTGCAAAATAATGTGTTTTTTTTTTTTTTTAAATGCCTTAGTTATTTTGTGGAAAAGGTGTTCTGGTAGCATGGTATAGACAAGACAAAAACTCATTTAACTGTTGAGCAGTGAAGATGATATTATTTCAGAATTGTTCAATTGTTTATAAATTGTTCTCTAATTTTGATCACCAGTGTATATATATATATATATATATATATATATATATATATATATATATATATATATATAGACAACTGAATTTTTCAGCTCCTACAGTATGTTGTCACTCTGTACTAATTTTTGAAAGTTTTTAATACTGTAAGTTGTAAACTAGGGCCTCCATGGATTGGACTTGTTAGTTCAGCATTTCATTCAAACATGCTAGCATGATCTATACATTTGGAGTCCAGGTCAACATCTTGAACACTTTGCCATGTATTATGAATCATTCCTGAATAATTGTTGCAGTGTGGATATGCAGGACTCATTATTCTGCTCAAAGAGTTTGCTGAAATCAGGGAACACTATTGCCATGAAAGGGCATATACTTGGTCTGCAACATTGGTTAGGTAGGTGGTACATGTCGATGTAATTTCCTCTTGAACCCTGGGACTGAGAAGAACTTTGCCCAAAGGACTCTTCTGGCTTGCTTTCTTCTCATAGTGCATCCTGGTGCAGTGTATTGCCAAGGTAAGTTGCACACACTTATAAAAGACCAGATTACCTTAATGAATTGAATCATGGTTCAGTTCTGATGATCACATGCCCATTGCAGAGTTGTGGTGGTGGGTCAGCATAGGCACTCTGATTAAACCATAGCAAAGCAGCTCCTCAGCAAGCTGTGATGCATTGTGTGTTTCAACTCCTTTCTATTAGAGCCAGCATTAACTTATTTTTGAATGAGCCTGAGGTGCACATGATCCTGTCATTGGATGACAGTAAGTTGTCCTTCCTTGAACCTCTTTTAGTAGGTACTTACCACTACATACCAGGAACTTCCCACAAACTGTTTTAAAAATGTTCTAACCCAGACATCTAGTCATCACATTGCTTCCATCACATCAACTTCGAGAACTGATTGTTACTTGCTACCTTCTTCATCCCACCTCCTGATTGGTGCCACAGTAACGAGATAAAGCTATTTTAGTTACATTTCAGTGGTTTTATTGTTAAAGCCATCAGTGATTATTGAGTGAGCGAGTCTTTTCATTGTTGTTTAGTTGTTTGTTCAATGCATTATTGAGTGTGTGTTGTCAAATAATCGTTCCATTGCTGCTTTGGTGCACTCAAGCATTTTCCCAGGGACTTTCTTGTTGACACCTTCCTCCATGCTTGTAGATTTCTCCTTCTCTGTGTCATGCCTGTTCATCTTTCTGTATTGATTAGATCTACAAATGCTGTTTGTTTCGGTTGTTGGTCTCCGTTTACATCACCTTCCTCAAATAGAGTTTCAAGCATTCCTTCCTTTTCTTAGACTTTCAAAATTGGGAAGAAACTTTTTATAGTCTGATCTAGGGGCCTGTAAAGCCTTGTTGACCAAATCACCCACACAGCACCAATAACTTTATCGAGCTACAGTAAATATAACAAAATCAATGACTGACATTTGGAGAGCCCTTAAAGCTGTAAATATACCGAAGCACCATATTGAGGTTGTGTGCAGAACATGTGCTTGAGCTTCTTTTGTTCTCTTTATGATGCAATCTTGTTTATTGTATGCTCAGTATTTATATACAGTATGTATCAAATATTCAGAATGTCACAGATGGAATATTGCATCATATTTTATTTATGATTTTTTTCGGTATGATCTCTTTCTATCTGTTGCTTGTGAAGAAAGTTTTAAAATAGATATTTGGGGGTCTGAGGTTTGCTTTTTTAGTGTGACACTGGACCTGAAAGGTCAACATAGGGAACATAATGGAAATCAGCAGCTTTGTGATACTTTGTGTAATGCTGAGTGTAAAGTGGTAGCATAGTAGTTAGGGATCTGGGTTACTGATCAGAAGGCTGGGGGGTTCAAGCCCCTGTATCGCCAAGCTGCACCTCTTGGGCCCTTGAGCAAGGCCCTTAACTCTACAAAGGGTGCTGTATTATTAGGTGCAAATGTGGGACAAAGTACAAATACTTAGTTACTGTACTTTTTTCTGGTATCAGTACTTTACTTTAATATTATTATTTTTTAAACAAATGTTTACTTTCACTTATGACATTTTTACACAAATATCTGTACTTTCTACTTTTTACATTTTTACAACAGAGTCGTTACTTAAGTTTTTACTTCAGTTTTAATCTAATTTATTCTGCGCACCGTTTTTATCCCATCAACCTGTTTCTTGTGATTGTGCGGCTTTTTTAACCTACCACTGGCGTATCATTTCCTGGCTCTCGCACACCACAGATGTAGGCTAGTTTATGACGCAAACAACGAACAAAACAGAAGGCAACTTGCCACACAGTTACCAGTGTGACACTAAAACAGGTAGGAGTAGTATATACTTTTTACTTATGTACATGGCGGAGCTCAAACTTCTTTACTTAAACTTGAGTAAAAAAGTATAGTCAGTAGTTCAACTTTTACCAGAGTCTTTTCAAACATGAGTATCTGCACTTCTACTTTAGTGAAGGATGTGTATACGTTTGTCATCTCTGATCAGGTGTCATTCTGATTGATTGCTCTTAATCTTTTCTCATGTCGTCTCAAGGAGATTTTCATCACTGTCACTTCTGGATAGTTCAGTAGGGATGTACATCTGGATAGCTTTAAAATTTCATGAAATATAAAAATATTGTGGAGGTCATTCTGGGAGGAAATATGGAATTGGATGTTCATGTATGAATTGTTTGGTAGGCACACCACAAACTGTTGTCTATATACTGTAGATAAATAAAGGGGTTGATAGATAGAAGTTCTAAATTGAGGTATCTGCAATTGGATTCCACTCTGTGCAGTTGAGGATGTTTCCACATGGACAGCCTAAAGATCCATGAAGTGATTGATCATCTGAAGAACTACAAGGATGGATTTGGACTTAAATTAATATCAACAGTCTGCTACAATAGCTTACGACTGCAGTTTCGCTTTAAAGCACCCATTGGTGAACAGTTGATAACCTCAACAATTATAGAACTATAATGAATGGACAGTCGTTGCCACCCACATGAGGATTGTATTTGGGTTGTCTCCAGGTTTCTTCCTCATACCATCTTCTGCCACTGTTGCCACCGGCTCATTTATTAGGGATAAACGTATAGGTACTAACATATCAATTAAAATTTTAATAGACTTTTATAGACTCTTTATTACTATAATGCTGCTTTGGGAGAATGTCCACTATTAAAAGTGCTCTACAATTAGAATTTATTGTTCTTTTATGAGTTTCCGGATAAGTCGTCGGTGCTAGGCCAGCCACTCCTAGGAAGCATCAACACTGTTCCAAGTTTTCTCCATTTGTAGATATGGCTTTTACTGTAGTAGTGTCCCAAAGCCTTGGAAATGGATTTTAAACCCTTTCCAGACTGATATATGTGAATTACTTTGTTTCTCATCTGTTCTTGAAATTCTTCAGATCGTTGCATGATGTGGCAAGAGCCAAATCAAGAAGATTTTATTGTCATTTTAACCATATATATAGCTGATGCAGTACACAGTGACATTTCTCCAGGACCCTGGTGCTACATAAACAACAGAGCTACATTACACAACATAGAGCTACATAACACAGACTAAAAAGTAAGTTGTCCTTGTCATATATAAGTGCAATCTAATGCAAACAGTACAAGACAAATTTCTCATACATTCTTATTAGTACAAGTATTCATCATCAAAACACAAATGAAACCCCAACTGCCTCGTTAGTGAAACCTTTATTTGGCTTATATGACTCATTTGCAATTGATTAGGTGGAAAGGGAGAACCAGCAATAAAGAAACTGTTTGTCTTTGTAGTGTACTAATGGCTTTCAAGATGCCTTAAAGAAACACTGAATACCTCACTTATAAAATGTATTTATTTATTTATTTATTTTATTTTCATTTTTTTCCTATCATACTGTAGCCGATGATTAATGGCTCATAGATCTCCCTGGTACTAGACGCTACTCATGTCCAATATTCTTATCTAACACACTGTTTGTTAAGCCAGGATCAGGGTAAAGTTGCTTACTTATCTATTTGGATGTACACTTTTATCTCCACGTTGGATTGACACCAAATTGTGTTTCGATTAAATTAAATCCTTAATGGTTTGCATGTATGTTCTTACAGGAATCAAGGGCCTAGAGGGAGTACAGGAGCAAGAACAGCTGGTCCTGCTTTGGCTCTTGAGCAAAGCTTTTAACTCTTAAAAGCAAAGTTTTAATAAATAATTGTATAAATTACTCAATCAGGGCACATTTTTATACTGGTAATTGCAAATGTACAAAACAGTGGAAAAAAGCATAGAGGCAGGAAAACAGTAGAACAAGTAATGCCTTAGACCACTTCTTTTGCTTTTTGCGGAATATATTTGGTCTGCACATGTGTGTTATTTAATACAGTATATGGACAAATGTTTGGAAATGAAGGGCCAGTGCCGGTGTGAGTGAGAGAGTGCATGAGTGAGTGGGAAAACGATAAAAGGGACATGAAAGAGCAAACTTTCAAGCATATACATGTATGTGTATGTGAAACTTCTTCTTCTTCTTTCCGCTGCTCCCATTAGCGGTCGCTACAGCGGATCATCCGTCTCCATACCCCCTGTCCTCTACATCTGCCTCTTTCACACCAACTACCTGCATGTCTTCCTCACCACATCCATGAACCTCCTCCTTGGCCTTCCTCTTTTTCTCCTTTCTGGTGGTTCCATCCTCAGCATTATGGTCCCTCCTCTGCACATGTCAAGTCAAGTCAAGTCAAGTTTATTTGTATAGCGCTTTTCACAACAGACATTGTCTCAAAGCAGCTTTACAGAAATCAACAGTTAAGGTGAATGGTGTGTATTTATCCCTGATGAGCAGCCATGGCGACTGTGGCAAGGAAAAACTCCCTTAGATGTAATGTGGAAGAAACTTTGAGAGGAACCAGACTCAAAAGGGGAACCCATCCTCATCTGGGTGACATCAAGAGTTTGATCATAAATCTTTCAACAATACAGAACACTGGAGAGTGAGAACTAACATGAGTACTGGAGTATAAGATTATAAGTAAATGTTCTTTCAACATGTCCAAACCATCTCAATCTCGCCTCAATTACCTTGTCTCCAAAACGTCCTACATGTGCTGTCCCTCTAATAAATTTATTTCTAATCCTGTTTCATTGTCGTCACTCCCAACGAAAACCTCAACATCTTCAGCTCTGCTACCTCCAGCTCCACCTCCTGTCTTTTACTCAATACCACTGTCTCTAAACCATACAACATCTCAGGTCTCACCACAGTCCTATAAACTTTCCATTTCACTCATGCAGATACACTTCTATCACAAATCACTCCTGCTATCACTCTTTTCCACCCACTCCACCCTACAATACCACAACTCCTCTCTCTCCACCCTGTCATACGCTTTCTCTAAATCCACAAACTCACAATGCAACTCCTTCTGACCTTCTCTATACTTCTCCATCAACATTCTTAAAGCAAATAATGCATCTGTGGTGCTCTTCCTCGGCATGAAACCATACTGTTGCTCGCAGATGGTCACCTCTTCTCTCAGCCTGGCTTCCACTACTCTTTCCCATAACTTCATGGTATGACTGATCTACTTTATTCCCCTGTAGTTACTGCAGGTCTGCACATCTCCCTTATTCTTAAAGATCGGTACCAGCACACTCCTTCTCCATTCTTTAGGCATCCTCTCACCCTCCAAAATCTTGTTAAACAATCTGGTTAAAACTCCACTGCATCTTTCCTAAACATCTCCATGCTTCTACCGGTATGTCATCTGGTCCCCTGCTCTCACTTTCCAGCTCCACCTCCTGTCTTTTACTTAATGGTCATATTTATTGTACATGTGCTGTTATAATAACCTCCACTCTTCTTAGAAGATGTTCCACTAGATTTTGTGGAGATTTTTGCTGATTCAGACACAAGGGCTTCAGCAAAGTCAGATCCTGATGTAAAGTGAAGAGACTTGGAGTCAGGTGTCAACAGACTTTTGACTATAGTGTATGATAACTGAACTGTCTAAAATGGCAGATCCAAGCTTATCATTTTAAGATTTCTGGGTTTGTTTTGGTATATTATAGTGTGTATCTTTTCTTTAACATTCTTACAGCTTCAGGAAAACATTACTTTGGGAGATTTATGCACTGCTATCTTGTCATTGATTTTCTAACATTAAGCAAAATGACTTCTACTGTATTTTTCAAGTGCAATAAGAAGTATGATTTATCCTCAGTGTCTGGTCATCCATCGGAAGTGGACTTGCTGTTCTCCGAACAGTTGAATCAGCATTTTTCCATCCTTGACTTTTGGTGGATTTGTCCTCCATGAAAATCCTGTTAGTTCTTTTTATGAAATCCACTGAGACAGGTTTTTTCTTTCCCACCTAAAATATACAATCAATCATCTTCCTTTTTTTTTAAAGCTAGTTTTCCGTTTGACCTTCCCCGATACATAAAGCTGAGGTATGCGTTTTATTTCTTGAGCCACTGTGGAGTTGTCGTTGTATTGCTCACATCAGCAGATAATTTAGTAGACTCAATAATTCAGGTGTCATTTTAACATTTTAACCAAGACTCCTGTACATTTCAATTTGTGTGTATTGAAGTGGTGAATATTTAAATTCAGAGCGATTTACATCTATGCCAGACTCCAATCCAGGACAAGTCCTGTGCAAGTCCTTCGTGTTTTTATATATCAATTTATACAACTGAGCAGTGCAGTTTTAAGGGCCTTGCTCAAGGGCCAATCATTTGCAGCTTGACTGAGCTTGGCTTTAGTTTGTTTTCCGCAGTGTTGGCTCTAGTCGGTCGATGTCAACTGTTTTTCTGTGGTTCTGCATGCTGAGTCGGCAGCGCAGCTCATCGGCGAGAATGAGAACTCTGATTGGCTATTCAGCTTATCGAATAAAAAGACGGCAAAACCAGAACTGACGAACGCAAACAATGATGGTGTAAAGAGGGCGCTCACAGACACTTATCATTCTGCCCACTTGTCTTGACACCTCATTTGACCAGATGATTATTAAAAAATTTTGATGTATCACATTTTATTAATTTAAATGAAATTGAATAAAATTTTAATAAATTATTTCAACATGTGGAATTGAACTGGTAAAACCGGAGCGAAATATTTCAGCTGTCTCCAGCTCTCGACCCAGGTTTAGAAGAGCCCCTTGTGCCTGTCACCACGGTATCCCATTTAGTGCTTTTTTTTCTTTATCCGTTTTTTTTTTTTCTCCATTCACAGGAAGTAGACTGACGGCTGACAATAGCAGTGCCATTTGCAGCTTAGCAGACATGATTGAAAAAAGCTACACAAATATTTTTGTAATGAACATGGCAGGTATAAACGCCGCTTGCTTTATTTATATACAGTTTGAACTCTTCCGTTTTCCCTGTTTGGATGATGAATACAGACTACTGCCACCTGCTGGTATGGAAGAGTTATGTTGTGTCATGTAAGCGCGGAATGCACACACTAGTTGACCATGGGCTGTAGTCTGTCCAGTGTGTTTCAGTGCAACTTTCTCCCCCCGTTGCACCACAGTCGTGCGCCACAGTCGGCTTTCCTCAGACCTAGTTCTTTGGCGTCAGTTTAGTGCATCCCTACCTTTAGATAGCCTCCTGCAGTACACCTTTCCTGTTTTTGAGTAAATATACAAATTCCCCACTAATATATGACTTTATTTAAAGTTCTATTTTTGCTGTTTCTACTCAAGTACAAACACTCTTGCTTTTGAATGGACTTTAGTTATGAAAAGTAAAACCAGTGAGCACTTTATGTGAATAATGGATGCAGTTCAGTGTTCCATTTTCCTGAACATCAGACCTTTATAAGGAGAGAGTTAGTTAAAGGCACACAAATGAGAGAACCCTCACTCCAAACACACTATCACCAGAACATTTTCCAAAATAAAAAATTCTTCAATAAAGTGAAAATACTTAAAAAGTGTACTTAGTTACAGTAACAAAGCAGAAGTACGAGGTGTAGCAAAAAGTTTCGAGACTAATGGTGCTAACTGGTGCTATTCTGACTTACGTTTGTTACCACGTCTGCGACTCCATAATGGACAGCAAGTTAGAACAAAGAGGAAACGTGAAATTCGGCACGTGCGCTTCAAGAGCTGGAGAACATTGCTGGAAGACGACGAGAGATCAGGAAGACCTTCAACAAACTCAACACCCAAAAATGCATGATGATCGTTTAAGAACAATCCACATGATTTCAGTTCCACACACACCCTATTCACCTGATTTGGCTCAAAGGTCGGCGTTTTGACACCATTGTGGAGATCCGGCATGGAACGTGGAAGGTGCTTGACACGCTTTGAAAAGAAGACTTTATGGACATATTGCAGAATTGGATTAGTTTAAAGGTGATGGTGTGTAAACATAAATAAATAAAGAACTTTCTTGTAAACAGAGCTTGTCTTTCAAACTTTTGATACCACCTCATACTCCCTTACTGTCAACCAATCACTTTATATAATATGATCCATAGTGTGTATAGAGCAGGGTTTGGTAGTAGAGTAGTGTGTGAGCCCAGTCAGCACTTTCAGCGTTCTTTTTTTCTACTACTGCTTGTGGTGCCTAATGGGTTTTAAATAACTTCGGTCTCAGCAAAATGCCATTAAAATCTGATTATTGATCAGACTTTAAGTGAGAAGAAGGCTTTATGACCGCAATAACGTTTCTGAGTATTTAATAACTGGCTGAGATTAGGCATGATCATTCTCCACTTGTTGAAAATGGCCATAAAATGCACACGTTATTCATCGGGAAAATAGAGCAGCGCATTTTATACGTTTTTTCATTTTTGTTGATTGATTTTTTCATACAAACATATTTAACTTTAGTGCCCCAGAATATTAATATGATACCTCACAACCACATCATTGTTTAGAAAAGAGATTTGTTCATCCTGATTTAAAGATTTGGATTCAATGCAAGATACTGTAGTTACATCGTTTCTAATAATTCATTTGGAATAAGGAAAGGGAAGTTGTAGGAAGAATGCACAGAGAGAGAGAGAGAGAGAGAGAGAGAGAAAGGATGGTTAGATGGTTAGATCATTCCTCCTCCACATTACCAGATTTGTTTTGCGACTGATGTGGAATGTTATTTATGCTTGCCCAATTATCACAATATTAAAAATACAATCGGATTGTTCAAATGCAATAGATTTAATAAGCAATCATTATGGAGAAACAGCATAACTTTCAACAACATTCTGTCTCTTGTGGTTGTTTTGGTTGTTTATATAATAATAGTTGGTGTTGCTGTTGTTCTTATTGTTGATGGTGGTGGTATCTGTGGTATATGAGCAATTTTAACGTGTGTTGTTACCATCGTTGTAGTAGTTTTTGCTCTTTTTGCACTAATTCCCGTTGTTGTTGTTGTTGTTATTGTAACAGTAGTTGGTGCTCCTGTTGTTGCCGTACTTTCTGTTGTTTTAGTTGCTAATCTTGTTGCATATGAGGAATTGTTGTAACCGTTGTTATTCCTGCTGTAGTGGTTTTGATGACTTTATAGTTGTTCCAGTACCTGTTGTTGTTGCTGCTGATGGTGTTGTTACTGTTGTTGAAGTAGCTATTGTTGATATATATGTAGTTGGTGTTGTTCATGTTGCTGTTTTTCTTGTTGTTGTTGAAATGGCTGATATTGATGGATTAGTGATTGTTTTATCTGTTGTTGCTTTTGTAGTAGTTGTTGCTGATGTTGTTGTTGCTGATGTTGTAGTAGTCATTGCTGCTATTGCTCTAGTTCCTGTTATTTCAGCTGTTAATGTTGCAGTTTTGATGTAATATTGTTGATGATTATTTTCCTATTGTTGTTTTGCTTGTGTTGGTGTATGAGGAATTGTAACTGTTGTTATTATGTTGCAGCAGTTTTAGCTGTTTCTGCTGTTCTTCTGTTGTTTCAGTTGTTTCTTTTGTTGTTGTTGATGATGATGGTGGTGTTATTGTTATTCCTGTTGTTGTTGAAGTGTTTGTTGTTTATGCATTAGTATTTGCTCTAACTGTTGTTGCTGCTGCTCAGTTTTTGTTGTTAATGTTTTACTTTTATATATCGTAATATTAGTTGGTGATGATGATGTTCCTATTGTTGTTGTTGTTGGTGGTGGTGTATGAGGAATTGTAGCTGTTGTTGCCAATTCTAAAGTAGGTTTACTGTCTTTGCAGTTGTTGATGTTTCTTTTTTTTTAATTTATTATTAACTGTTGTAACTGTTATTGCTGCTCAATTTCTGTTGATGTTTCAATTCTTATGTTGTAATAGTTGGTGTTGATGTTCCTATTGGTAGTGGTGGTGTTCGTGTGAGGAATTGTAACTGTTGTTGCTCCTGTTGTTGCAGTTGTTCTAGTTGTTAATAACTGCAATAGTCGCTGGTGGTGTTCTTTTTACTGTTTAAGTTACTGTTGTTAATGAATTAATGTAGTAATAATGTATCATTATTGTAGTTTTTCTTGTACAAGCTATTGCTGTTTTCACTGTTTCAGTTGTTGCTGTTGCAATCGATGTAATAGTACTTTGTGTTGTTGATGTTGCGGTTGTTGGTGTATTGGTCATTTTTGTAACTTTTCTTGCAGCTGTGGTCGTAGTATTAGTTATTTCTGTTATTTCTGTTGTAGTTGATGTTATTGCTGTACTAAGTCGTGTTGTTGTAATATTTAATTGTTGTAGTTCACCCATAATAAAAACTAAACAACAGGGAACCACGTGCTTACACAAAAGCCGATCTGGTTTAAGAATCGTAAAGGATGTGGCAGTCGGTTAAAATGCATCTCTCCTTGCTCATGTCCTCAGCAAACTGGCTTTAATTGCCAATTATTTTTTCCCATGTCACAGTTTACAGCTTCCCCTTTCCTGTCTCATCAAAGTTTCGTCAAAGTGTGTCGGATCACAAGTTTGCCTCATCTCCACACTGTGAGCTTGCTTAACTGTTTTAATTCCAGCACTCAGGACAAGAACTATGTACCAATCAGAACTCTCTTCATGGTTCGGTTTGGGTGACTGTCAATGCCTAATGAATGTATTGAGCAGTTGTTTGTTACACAGAGAGCTATTCAGGACAGGACTAGAGGCGTAAAGTTTCACTCATTACAATTACGGCACTGTGCGTCATATTTCCAGTATGAACGAACTCATTGAAAACAGCATAGTTCAGAAAGAACGTGTTCCACCATGGTACTTGAACAGATCTGGGTGGAGTCTAGTATGACTCATACTTATTTTAATACTGGGGTATAGTCACTACCAATCATTCATGTCCCAGTAAATGAGGTGTGGCCTTTTTGTTTCTGTCACAGGAAATTAAGAAGGCGTGGCCTCTGTATAGCCTATGTGCCTGTTAGTTTTAGTACAGAGGGTTTGACCTTTGAACTTGTCAGTCTTAAAATTGACCTCTGTGGGTCAGTCCCAATGAAGCAGGTGTGACTTTTGTGTCTGTAGGTATCAATAAAGGAGTCTTGGCTTTTGTTTCTGTCACTCCAAATGAAGGTGTGGCTTTTGGGTTTGTCATTCCAAATGAAGGAGGTGTGGCTTTTGTGTCTGTCAATCCTATTGAAAAAGGTGTGGCTTTCTGCCTGTCAGTGAAAATGAAGGAGGTGTGGCTTTTGTGTATGTCAGGTATAACGAAGGAGGTGTGGCTTTTGTGTCTGTCAGTTCTAATAAAGGAGGTGTGGCTTTTGTGTCTGTCAGGGATAATGAAGGTGTGGCTTTTGTGTCCGTCAGTTATAATGAAGGAGGTGTGGCTTTTGTGTCTATCAGTTATAATGAAGGAGGTGTGGCTTTTGTGTCTGTCAGTTATAATGAAGGAGGTGTGGCTTTTGTGTCTATCAGTTATAATGAAGGAGGTGTGGCTTTTGTGTCTATCAGTTATAATGAAGGAGGTGTGTCTTTTGTGTCTGTCAGTGAAAATGAAGGAAGTGTGGCTTTTGTGTCTGTCAGTTATAATGAAGGAGGTGTGGCTTTTGTGTCTGTCAGTTCTAATGAAGAAGGTGTGGCTTTTGTGTCTATCAGTTATAATGAAAGAGGTGTGGCTTTTGTGTCTGTCAGGTATAATAAAGGAGGTGTGGCTTTTGTGTCTGTCAGTTCTAATAAAGGAGGTGTGGCTTTTGTGTCTAAGTTCTAAGGAAGGAGGTGTGGCTTTTGTGTCTATCGGTTATAATGAAGGAGGTGTGGCTTTTGTGTCTGTCAGTTCTAATAAAGGAGGTGTGGCTTTTGTGTCTGTAAGTTCTAAGGAAGGAGGTGTGGCTTTTGTGTCTATCAGTTATAATGAAGGAGGTGTGGCTTTTGTGTCAGTCAAACTGAAATGGGCAGGGCTTTTCTGTTTGTCAGTAGAAATGATAAAGGCATGCTGTTTGCGTTTGATAGTCCTACTGAAAGAGGCATGACTTTTAGCATAACAGAGAGCATAACATTAGTTGTATATTCTTTCCATGATATTCTTTATCTAATTTATTTTTGCTTGCATTTATTAATTGTGTGTCTAACTGTATTCCTGCCGAGTAGACTTACTCATTTCTGATGTAATAGTCAAAGAATTGAGCTAATCTTTTAATAACCCTCTAAACTGTCTGTGCTTTTCAGAGGAACTGTTTAATTTAGTACATGTCTGGGGTTAATCACAGTCTCTAACTGTGTTACATTGTTTTCACTCACTGATACATGAAGACTCTCCAGTTTCAAAGCTGAAGAAATCTGGATTATTAAGACACAGAGGACATCTTTTGTTTTCATTTTTCCCTCAGCCCCATGCAGTATCTCTTCACCTCATTCAGTTAATTGAAGTGATGCACTTTTATCTCCAGACTGCCACGCACTTATCCGCTCTCGAGTGGGATTACAAATGAATAGCGAAATGAGGACATATCCAGAACATTCAGCCTGCTGTGTAAGCCTTGAAAATAGCCTGAATTAAAGAAATAAATGTACCCATTAGTCTGTGAAACAGCTTCTTCCATAGTTTTAATAATTTATTAGGGCTTGTTCTGGGTTTTTTTAAGAAAGGCTCAATACAGTTAAATAGATGTAGGATTTTTATTGGCAGCTCTCAACTTTTGTGTGTTTTACAAAGTTTGCTCATTCCTGCTCTTTATTAATTCGTGGTTGGAAACACATGTTTAGCCCAGAGCGCCGGCTGCTGAAATCTGGGCTTTAAGGTGCTTTTGCGATTTCTTCAGGAAGGCAAAGTTTCCCTTTTGGTTAACGTGGGAGGCTTTTGAGGCAGGAAACAATGGCTAATAGAATTTCCATTTGCACATTTGCAGGTCTATGTAAAAACACACACACACACACACAAACACACACACACACACACACAGATTTATTTCTTTATTATTATTATGTCTTTGTTTCATTTAGTGTTATTAGTTTGCCTACTATAGTGTTAGTTTGTTGGTTATGTTGTTCAAATATCAGCAAAGTTAATGCTTTGGAATAATTTGATTTTGCAATAATTTTCTACTTCACCAAATTTACAACCCCAAAAATGGACACAAAAATGCTAGAGGTGCTCTTATGGCAGAAAACATCCTTATAAGAGTGCTTACATAAAATAATTGCCAAGTGTGTATGGAAATCACAAAAATCCCCTGAATATGTAATTAGTGCAAAGTAAATGATGACACAATAAGATAAAAAAAACTGTGTTAATTCAAGCACGAGAGCATTAGTAAGGCCTGGGCATGAAAGTCCATTTCAAATTAGTAATTAATTAATTAATTTTTGTAATTAATTTTTGATCATTTTTTTATTACTTAATACAAAATATGGTATACAGTATTTCAATTTGTTTTAGTAAATTGTATTGTTTATTTGATAGTATTTATAGCTCTTACATCATTAGGAGATATGCGTAGTCAATAACTAACACAGTAACAACTTAGAAACAAATTCGGAACGTAACTCCATCGTAAGCTTTCGGCGCGTCTGTATATGTATATTTTTAAGCAAAGTATATTATTAGGTTAGAGTGTTAAGCTCTCAGTGCCTAGTGCAGGTGCCTAATATTCAATACAATTTATATTTATTTGTATAGCACTTTTAACAATAAACATAAACTCAAAGCAGCAATAAAAAATAAACTCAACAATAAACTCAAAGCAGCTTTACACAAATAAAAATTAATAAGATGCTCTTTATATGTAAGTTTGTCCCTGATGAGCAAGCCGGTGGCGATTCTGACAAAGAAAAACTCCCTGGGATGGCATAAGAAAGAAACCTTGAGAGGGACCAGACTCAAGAGGGAGCCTTATCCTCATCAGGGATGACAGGGAGAGAAGGATATGGATTATCAAGTATCATTGTTGTATGAAAATTAAGGACACTGTGCAGTTTGGACTCCGGCAAGACTCGCTATGGCAGCATAACTAAAAGGGAGAACCAGAAGGTAACACAGACATGAGGGATCTCTGGGATAAGAGACGACCCACCACACCACCGTCAACAAACCTGAGTGAACGTGTGAGAGTGAGGGGACGACAGCATACAAATATCCCAGTTCACCAAACACTCTATATCCATGATCCCTCCAGATCTGCGCCTTTACCTAAGAAAAATCTACTGATAAAAAACTCGACTAAATAAATATGTTTTCAGGCTTGACTTGTCCTGAACACTGGCTGGAAGGCTGTTCCATAACTGTGGGGCTTTATAAGATATAAATATCTGGCATATCTGCCCCCTGCTGTAGTCTTTATTATTTGAGGTACCAACAAATAGCCTGCACCTTATTAGCTTAGTAGGTGTGGAGGATCATATTGGTACAGAAGTTCACTCAGATACTGCGGTGCGAGACCATTAAGTGCTTTATACGTCAGTAGTAGTATTTTATAATCAATACACGATTTAATTGGGAGCAGTGTAGACTAAATAAAAGATGTGATGTGCTCATATTATCTAGATCTGGTAAAGACTCTTGCTGCTGCATTCTGAACTAACTAAAGCTTATTTATGCACTCACTCGAACACCAGACAGTAGAGCATTACAATAGTCTAATCTAGTCGTAACAAAAGCATGAGCTAGTTTAGACCTCACATGTGTGTAAATTACTGTTGAATGTTAGAAGTCCAGATGTTCAGGGACCACTGTGAAGATATAGCATATTTTAATAATGACCCGGACGACCCTGCATCCAGTCATTCAAGTATTTATAAGGAAAATAATAGGGAAAACTCAAAGTGGTGCAACGGGATGAACGGCAACAGTGTGTCGTGAAGGGAATAATTGTACAACTGTTTAAAAGATAATGATCTAACAAGGGAAAGTTCTACTAAAGAATGTAGAATGACGTAAAAAAGTTGTGTTCAGACTGTGTGTATGATACTTCCTTAGTATTCCTTACTTTTTAATAGTCTTTTTCTTTTTTTGAGATTCAAAATAGATTTTTTCCGTTTATCGGAAACATCGGCTACTGTTCTAGACTTTGTTGTAAATAAATACCTGTGCTCCACCATCTATAAGCTGATTTAAATACCAATTAATATTGGGCAAGAGAAAAATAGCAACATTTAAATTGCAAAAATTAGCTCGACTTCAACTCATTGCCTGTCAAAAGTTTGGAAAAGCCCAGTCCTTTTAGAACTCATTCCAGAGCAGTTCAATAGGATTTAGGTGTGGTGACTGGGCAGGCCAATCCATGATAGATAACACTCCTACTGACACTTTGCTCTCTAAATAACTCTTACAGAGCTTGGGCGTATGCTTCAAATCATGGTATGCTTCAGATCATGGCCTTGCTGTATGGGGAATTCGGTTCCATTGAGCCGCAGTCCAGATGGAACTGCATAGTGCTGAAGTATGGAATGGAAGACATGTTGGTTAAGTTTTCCTTTCACCTGGAATAAGTCTCCAACCATCCCTGCTCCAAAACAACCCCAAACTATTAAGCTTCCACGTCCGGTATGAATTTGGAATAGCATTCATCCTGCGCTATTGTACCATAAATTACATTATATACTAAGAAGAATATCTAACTAGTTAGAAGTTAACTAGGCTAATCAGCAGAAAAATGCTGTTAAACAAACAAAAAACAAAACAATTACAAACGAATGAATTGTGTGTTGTTTTTGTTCGCAGTTAAAATAAACTCTTCTGGGAAGATTTTCCAATGGATTTTAGAGTGTGTTTTTTGGAGATTTGTGCTCATTCACCCACAAGGTCATTAGTAAAGTCATTAATAAAGTCAGGTACTGGGCTGTGTTTAAAGGCATTGTCATGTCGAAGCGGGTTTGGGTTTAAAGAATCTTTAATGCTACCGCATCAATAGACATCCTGGTAACAGTTTGGGGAAAAACCACATATGGCTGGAAAAGTCACGTGTCCCAATACTTTTCTTCATCTAGTGTATGTATTTTTCATTATTGAATCCATGTAAATAATATACTTTCTGAAGTCTAGCGAAGCCTTAATGGTCAGCATAGTGTCTATTTTCTCCTCTTTCCTCCTCTCTATAAACAATATTGCTCACTCAAAGCAAAGACAGTGATGGACTTTGGCCTTTCAAGCTGTCATGAGGACTTGGACATTTCGTAATCTTCTGATTATTAAAAGAAACATTGTCCTTTCTCAGCTGTGTGGTCCAACCTCTGTCTTTTCTTAATTGGATTGTGTTGCTCGTTGTTTAATCAGGAAATGTCAGGCCTTGACCTATCGGATTATCTTTTTGTTTAGTTGCATTCGTTTTCAGATTAGTTTTTTGTGTGTCCTCTGAGGACTTTAAAAACTTTTTAGAGTAGAACACAAGAACAAAAAAAAAAATCTGGTTTGTCTCCTCTTTTTCTGGGACAATGAACCTGGCTACCTTTTAGCTTTTGTGTGATTTAATAACTAAAGAGGCTTTAGTTTGGTGGTGTTGTATCAACTGCACACGAATGAGGTTCAACGAAAAGGATTTTGATGAGTAAAAATGTAGCAATCGTTTCAGAAAACCTCTAAACTTTACGAACATTTTTTCAAATATTCTTTCATACTAATGTAATTATAAAATATATTCAATATATCGTAATTTTCTGACTATAAAGCCACTGAATTTGACAAAGATTTTTATTTTAAACATAAATGAGCCGCACCTGCGTATAAGCCTGCGCATTAGTTTTAATGTCTACAAAATTGTATGCCTGATCTTTTCATCTATGTGTGTTTCCGTTTTAATTTCATTTCATCAGAATACTGCTTATCCCTGCCCCCTTCCTTTCCTGATGTGTCTCTGAGTAAGAGATGTATGTTCTTGCTGAGCTGAGAATAATCAAAATTAATCTTTTTCATCATCTTTTGTAATTGTATCTTTTCTAACACCTTATTATATACATTTCTGTTAATTCGTCTTATTATCTTATCATTTCATACTTTTTTATTTCTTATTTTGATTAAATTTCATTTGGATTTTGTTTCTGTCTTGAATGAATTTGCATCATCCATTTTATGCTGTTTATTATTCAGTTTAATAGGCTTTAGCTGTGGTGACTGGGCAGACCATACCATAAATGTATAATAAATAAAAAACTTTGTGAAAGCTCTCCTCTAATGTCTCTTGTCTGTTAGCTAGCTCATGGCCTATTGATCTGCCTTCAGTCAAATAATTGGTATAAATACCAGGACTGGAATGATTTAACCATCATTCTGACTTAATACAGTACAACTTGGTGAGCAAATACAAACAGATCTAGTTCAGGGTTCAGGACATTGAGAGGAGGTGACCATTTTGATGTTTTATCTAAATAAGAAACATTCTCTGCTACATTACATGGATAAAAGTTTAAGATTAGTAAATGCTTTTCACACATCTGGTTCCACAATAAGTGCCCATTTACTGTTACAATAACTTCTGCTCTTCTGGGAAAATGTTCCACTAGATTTTGAAGTAAGCTTGTGGAGTTTTGTACTGATTCAGCTACAAAGGTGTTAGTAAAGTCAGGAACTGATGTAGGTGAGGTGGAAGGCCTGGGGTGCAGCCAGTGTTCCAATTTATCAGGTGTTTTATAGGGTTGAGGTTAGAGCTCTGTAGCAGGTCACTCAAGATCTTCCACTCCAACCCATGCCATTAAGATCTTCATGGAGTTTGCATTGTGCACAATGCTGAAACTTGTTTGAGCCTCTTAGTTGAAGTGAAGGGAAGATGTAATGCTCCTCATCCAAAGACATTCTATACAAGAAACAGTTTGGGAAAGAAACACATATGGCTGAAAAATTCTGGTGTCCCAATACTTTCTCCATGTAGTGTTTTTATGTTTATATATAATTGCATCAAACTTATGTCTGTTTTTGACCTCATCTTTGACTTTCCAATTGCATTCATCTGAGTCCTCATTACATGACAACCATAACAGCACATAGTGTCAGACATGCTACTCATTTACATGAAGGTGCATTCGACATGTTTATTTTATGTTTACAATGTTTTTTTATTTTAAGCTGATCCCAAATTCTGTATCAGTTCTGCATGGGCTGATGTAACCGTGTTCATAGCAAAGGAATTGTGGTGTGATTTTACGTGTGGTCAATTTGAGTGAAAGCTGTGAGGCCGTTTAATAATAGTTAGATTTAGCCACTGTTCCCTGAGGACTACTAAAGTAACTGACAATTTATTTTGCTTTTATCAGTTATAGTTTATACAGTGGCTGTGAAAAGTTTTGAACAACCTTTCCAAAACATGTGCATGTTCCTGGTGTTTATATTCAACAAACATTGGACATAGAATAAAATGAGTCCAAATTGTTCTATTTTTTTTTTTTACAAGACAATGATCCAAAGCGTACGTCTGAGCTCTGTAAGCTCTGTATTTAGAGAGCAAACAGTCCCCTGGAGTGATATCTATTATGGAATGACCTGCCCAGTCACTGCACCTATATCCTAATCCTGACTTCGCCAGGTTTTACGAGTCATGGGGAAGTATCTCGGCTGAAAGTTCAGATAAGCAAACTGTCCTGAGTGTACACAATGAGTGTGTAAAGCTGTTATTTGTCCTAGGGGAAGATTTTTTAATCAAAATAAAGTGTAACATTTGTGCATTTATATATTTGTTTGGTCAAAGAAAATCTTAATACCGTTAATTTGCATAGTTTGTTGCATATAAACAAAAGGGAAATGCATGTGTCTCTCAAAAACTATAAAAGACTAGGTGTTTCCAAACTACATTTAAGTTGAGACATGAGAATAGAGTTTAATTCCGATTAAAATGCAGGAGGTTATCTCATGCACCTGGATGCAGGACAAACAAAACATATATTTCTGCATTATAACACAAAGCATGTCAACCCTAAATAGTCAATTACAAAGCAAAAATAAACAATATCATTGATAATATAATAATATATACATAAAAAAAAACTTTTCTGATTTGTTGTTTCAAAACTAGACTTATTTGAGCTTAAAACAAAATCTTAACCACCCTAGTGTGACTCACCAAGCACAAAACTCTTTATTTCACATTTCGCTCTTAGCTAACTGTGCTGTAAAAGTCGCCAAGCTCGAAGTTTTTGAATTTTGCATTCTTCAGTTTCTTGAACTTTTTTCATTGTCTTGTCATCATTTCTTTAGGCTAGATTGAATCAGTTGGGAAATAAAGTTCTTAACGTTTTTAAGCAGCAGTGAAGAAAGAGAGCGAGAATTCAGATGTGTGTGTGTGTGTGTGTGTGTGTGTGTGTGTGTGTGTGTGTGTTGTTAGCACTAGGAAAACATGCTAGCCTACTTGTTTGTGAAAAAACCTAGCATAGTTTGTATAATCCTCTTTACTATGCAGCCTGCTTACTATGCAGACATTTAATTGAGAACCATATACATGTAAATTTAAAGCATTCGGTAGATTACACACTTATAGTATATAATGTAATATCTGGAGCAATAAGTCAAGTCAAGAAGCTTTTATTGTCATTTCAACCATATATAGCTGATGCAGTACACAGTGAAATGAAACAACGTTCCTCCTGAACCCTGATGCTACATACAACAACAATCACAGAAAACACAAAGATAAGGACTAGTAAAGTGTCCTCACCACATAAAGTGCATGTGTGCAACCTGGTGCAAACAGTGCAAGACAGCACAGGACAGTGCAATACAATACAGGACAGTGCAAGACAACACAAGACAACACAGGACAGTGCAAGACAACACAGGACCGTGCAAGACAATGCAAGACAGTGCAAGACAACACAGGACAGTGCAAGACAACACAGGACAGTGCAAGACAATGCAAGACAGTGCAAGACAATACAGGACAGTGCAAGACAATACAGGACAGTGCAAGACAATGCAAGACAGTGCAAGACAATACAGGACAGTGCAAGACAACACAAGACAGTGCAAGACAATACAGTACAGTGCAAAACAACACAAGACAATACAGGACAGTAAGACAATACAGGACAGTGCAAGACAACACAAGACAATACAGGACAGTGCAAGACAACACAAGACAATACAGGACAGTGTAAGACAATGCAAGACAGTGCAAGACAATACAGGACAGTGCAAGACAACACAAGACAGTGTAAGACAATACAGGACAGTGCAAGACAACAAGACAGTGCAAGACAATACAGGACAGTGCAAGACAACACAAGACAATACAGGACAGTGCAAGACAACACAAGACAATACAGGACAGTGCAAGACAACACAGGACAGTGCAATACAATACAGGACAGTGCAAGACAACACAGGACAGTGTAAGACAATACAGGACAGTAAGACAATACAGGACAGTGCAAGACAACACAAGACAGTGCAAGACAATACAGGACAGTGCAAGACAATGCAAGACAGTGCAAGACAATACAGGACAGTGCAAGACAATGCAAGAAAGTGCAAGACAATACATGACCGTGCAAGACAACACAAGACAATACAGGACAGTGCAAGACAACACAAGACAGTGCAATACAATACAGGACAGTGCAAGACAACACAAGACAGTTCAAGACAACACAAGACAGTGCAAGACAATACAGGACAGTGCAAGACAACACAAGATAAAGTAAAACAAATACACAAAACACAAAATAGCACCGCCAGTAAACCTGTTGTATATTACACACTGCGGTGTGTAAAAGAGTAGAGTGAATATTGTAATTAACAAAATCTGTTAATTATACATTTTTATTCATTATTATTATTTTCAAAATGCTGTCTGTTTCACTGCTGCTACACATTTTTGTACAGTATAATCCCAATAAAATTGGCAATGTATTGATTGTAGAGAATCTCTACTTAATATATAACTTAATATGAAAGTTCTATTTTGAAATGTTTTATATTTCATTTAAATGTAATCTTCAATTAATCTTTACTTTAATTTTACTGTGAGCAACTGCAACACAACAATTTTCCTGTGGGTTCAATAAAGTAGTGACTTGCAGTTATCACATTTATACAACGGAGCATTTGAGTGTTAAGGGCCTTGCTCAAGGGCCCAGCAATGGAAGCTTGGCAGTGCTGGAATGTGAACTCACGACCTTCTGATCAGAAGCCCAACGTCTTAAATACTTAATTCCACTTCCCTGGTATAGGACAAGATGATGCACTCTATCTGAATGGATGACCCACAACAGTCACATTTTTATATCTGTGGATCTGTTTGGTTTATTGAAATAATTTCTAATTCAACATGGACATCATTATTTGATGACCCATGCTATAAAAACTCTTCTGTTTTATATTCAAAACATTATAAAAACATTAAAAATGATGTCCTGGTGCAGGGACTTCATTGCAACCCTTATATGTAGAATGTGTTTGTTTTTTTACCACACAGCACCTAGAGTGGTGAGGAAAAGTATTTGGTATGCAGTTAAACAGCCCGATTTCTCTCTCTGCCCCTACGTCCACACAGCTGTTCACACAAGACCGAGCACTGAAGATGACGGAAAATAAAAAGAAAAAAATAGGAAGAAAGAAAAACCCACACTTAAGGAAAATAAAGAATGCAGAATGTGCTGAAGTCTGCATCATCACGGCGATGCCAAGACTAACAGGCCACCACCCAGACCACTCAGGGGCCGTGCAGGCTCTGGATACCGAACACAGTCTTGAACTTTTACCGATCTTTCTGTGGACTGTGTAAATGGTACTGCTGGTACTGTGTGTTTCCCTCTCCAAAAGGTTTCTAGAACTGACCGATAACGTTGCCGGTTTTTTAATTACTCTGGGTTTTGCTTGCGCACCCACTCCTGTTTGTGCTGAAGTTGTTTTGCAGCTGCAGTGGAAAATTGAGTTGGGGAACATGTTGGAACAAGTTTCTTCCACGTTTCAGGGGGATTTCTCTTCTTTCCCTTCCTCCCTCTACCTTTTCTTTCCTCACTGACCACATGCTCTTTGGTGTCCCGTTGACGGAGTCTCAGCAGAGCCGTGAGAGAATTTTGGAAATGTTTTTTTTTTTTCTTTTTATGTGGGATAAGCACAAAGTTGGAAGATCTAAGAGTGAAGATTTGAGTTATTTCTTCTCTTCTAGTGGAGTAAAAATCCAAACTGTCTCAGTTTACTGTTCCAAATATCCGTCTTCAGATTTGAACCAGTAATTCGTGAGGCCTTGTCTGGAATTTTACAGTTTTTTTCACACACACTTAAAACACTAGAAAGCACAAGTAGGAATCGCACAAGTTGTCAGCATTTTGTGACAGTTCCTCAACCTTGTCTTTATCATTCCAGTCATACATCTATCTTGACTTGGTCTTTGTTTGTTTTTTTCTCACAGCCAACAGCTCGCTTGTGTGTTAAAGCAAACACCTTCTGCGCACATGTCTGATGTTGCACCCCCCAGGTCCTTGTCCCTTTCTGAATTTAATCCAAACATGACTCCGTGTCCCTTCCTGTCTAATTCTCTTTAAAAATATATATATATAGATAGATACAATAAATGGAAAAAAGTTAGTGGTTAGCTAACTTAACATAAGTATGTGCTTTTTAAAATATCCCATAAACAGTTACTCCTTATCTAATATGCCTTAAATCAGTGGTCCCCAACCCCCGGGCCGCGGACCGGCACCGGTCCGTGGGTCAATTGATACCGGGCCACACAGAAAGAATACATAACTTACATTATTTCCGTTTTATTTATTATCTGATTCTGAGCGATGTTTTATTTTGAAGAATTACCAGATTCTCTCCACCACATCTGTCTATGACTTACTCTTGATTCATGTCATGATGCCTCGGTCACATGTCTTACCTCCATCCGCTACCTTCTTAAAGGAGCTGCTCCAGCCCCTAACACATAATACATTACTGCTAAATTCAAACCCCCAAGCGAGCAAAATAAACAAAAATCAACACAGTGGATTCACGTCTATTATTATATTCAGAAAATACCAGTTTTTATGCCGGTTGTATCATTTTATTTTGCTGTATTTATCCGCCACACCTTAAAGGCCGGTCCGTGAAAGTATTGTCGGACATTAATCCGGTCCATGGTGCAAAAAAGGTTGGGGACCACAGCCTTAAATAACAGTCTTTGCTTATAATAAACCACTTCTCTCAACTTCTGTCAGAGCCGAGGCAAATCCCTGTCTATCCCTGTCATCCTATCGTCTAACTGTAACTCTAGCAAATCTCAGGAGGTGTTACAATCTCTTAAAATCATTATGCATCATATTTCAGATATACACTATATTGATAAAAATTTGTGAATGTATAAGATCGATATGTGCTTTTTGAACACACAGTCCACATTTGCTGTTAGAATAACCTCCAATCTTCTGGGAAGATTTTCCACTCAATGTTATTGTGGAGATTTGTGCTCATTCAGCCACAAAATTATTCAACCCCCAATGCTGTAAATGGTTTTAGGGAATTTAGTGTACATTTGTAATTGTATTCAGAATGAAATCCTACAAGGACTTCTTAAAGAACCATATGCAACTAAAATGACATCAATTAGTTTTGTAATACAGTAGTAAATGTTTCTTTTGTGAATTCTTCATTGACATAATTATTCAACCCCTTAAAGACTACCACTCTGAAGAACAGAGGTTCAATGAAGTGTTTTCAATCAGGTATTGAAAACACCTGTGGATATCAGGGAGCAGCAATAAAGCCTAATAAGCACCAATTAGGCAGCTTTAAAATGACTGTGATACTCAGCTCCTTCTAGACATTTACTGGTGTGGTTACAAACATGGTGAGGTCAAGAGAATGGTCCAGGAAGACAAGAGAACAGGTGATTACTCTTCACAGGAAGGGCAATGGCTATAAGAAGATTGCAAAGATGTTAAACATACCAAGAGACACCATAGGAAGCATCATTCGCAAATTCAAGGCAAAGGGCACTGTTGAAACGCTACCTGGTCGTGGCAGAAAGAAGATGCTGACTTCGACTGCTGTGCGCTACCTGAAGCGTAGAGTGGAGAAAAGTCCCCGTGTGACTGCTGAGGAACTGAGAAAAGATTTGTCAGATGTGGGTACTGAAGTTTCTGCTCAGACAATACGGCGCACCCTGCGTAATGAAGGCCTCCATGCCAGAACTCCCAGGCGCACCCCCTTGCTGTCCCCAAAGAATAAGAAGAGTCGACTGCAGTATGCCAAAAGTCATGTGGACAAACCACAGAAGTTTTGGGATAGTGTTCTGTGGACTGATGAAACAAAATTAGAACTGTTTGGGCCCATGGATCAACGCTATGTTTGGAGGAGGAAGAACAAGGCCTATGAAGAAAAGAACACCTTGCCTACTGTGAAGCATGGCGGGGGGTCAATCATGCTTTGGGGCTGTTTTGCTTCTGCAGGTACTGGGAAGCTTCAGCGTGTGCAAGGTACCATGAATTCTCTTCAGTACCAGGAGATATTGGATGACAATGTGATGCAGTCCGTCACAAACCTGAGGCTTGGAAGGCGTTGGACCTTTCAACAGGACAATGATCCCAAGCATACCTCCAAGTCCACTAGAGCATGGTTGCAGATTAAAGGCTGGAACATTTTGAAGTGGCCATCGCAGTCACCAGACTTAAATCCGATTGAGAACCTCTGGTGGGACTTAAAGAAAGCAGTTGCAGTGCGCAAGCCTAAGAATGTGACTGAACTGGAGGCTTTTGCCCATGATGAATGGGCGAAGATACCCGTAGATCGCTGCAAGACACTTGTGTCAAGCTATGCTTCACGTTTAAAAGCTGTTATAACTGTAAAAGGATGTTGTACTAAGTACTAAGATTGAATGTCACTTGGGGGTTGAATAAAACTGATAATGATGTGAGCTCAGAAAAGACATTTGTGGTTATTTCATTATAAATGTTATGTTATATTTGTCTGACCTACACGTGCCTCTTTGATTTAATTGTAAGCAGGATGACTGAATGATCATAATCAATGTCAAACCGACCAAAACAATCAATTTCAGTGGGGGTTGAATAATTTTGAACACAACTGTACAGTGGTGTTTTTTGCATGTTTGTCACACTTTAAGGTTTCAGATCATCAGACTAATTTAAATATTAGTAAAAGATAACACAAGTAAACACAACATGCAGTTTTTAAATGAAGGTTGTTATTATTGAGGGAAAACTAAATCCAAAACTACATGGCCCTGTGTGAAAAAGTGTTTGCCCACCTGTTAAAAACTTTTGTTTATCACACCGGAGTTAAATTTCTCTCGCCTTACTCAGGCCTGATTACTGCCACACCTTTTCGCAATCAAGAAATCTCTTAAATAGGACCTGCCTGACAAAGGTGAAGTAGACCAAAAGATCCTCAAAAGGTAGACATCATGCCAAGATCCAAAAAAATTCAGAAACTAATTAGAAAGAAAGTAATTAAGATCTATCAATCTGGAAAAGGTTATAAAGCTTTTTCTAAAGCTTTTGGACTCCGAGCCACAGCGACATCCATTATTCACAAATGGCAAAAAATGGAACAGTGGAGAACCTCCTCAGGAGTGGCTGGCTGACCAAAATTACTCCAAGAGCACAGCGACGACTCATTCAAGAGGTCACAAAAGACCCCACAACAACATCCAAAGAACTGTAGGCCTCACTTGCCTCAGTTAAGGTTAGTGTTCATGACTCCACCATAAGAAAGAGACTGGGCAAAAAATAGTCTGCATGGCAGATTTCCAAGACGAAAACCGCTGCTGAGCATAAAGAACATAAAGGCTCGTCTCAGATTTGCTAGAAAACATCTTGATGATCCCCAAGACTTTTGAGAAAATACTCTGTAAACTGATGAGACAAAAGTTTAACTTTTTGGAAGGTGTGTGTCCCATTACCTCTGGCGTAAAAGTAACACCACATTTCAGAAAAAAACCCATCATACCAACAGTGAAATATGGTGGTGGTAGTGTGATGGTCTGGGGCTGTTTTGCTGCTTCAGGACCTGAAAGACTTAATAATAAGTCTTCCAGGTCATAAATGTAATAAATGGAACCATACATTCTGCTGTTTTCCGAAAAAATCCTGAAGGATAATGTCCGGCCATCTTTTTTTGTGACCTCAAGCTGAAGCGAAAAACAAAATGAAGACATTGGAGTGGCCTAGTCAAAGTCCTTACCTGAATCCT
The DNA here is from genome assembly GCF_014805685.1 of Silurus meridionalis. Classification (NCBI taxonomy): domain Eukaryota; kingdom Metazoa; phylum Chordata; class Actinopteri; order Siluriformes; family Siluridae; genus Silurus; species Silurus meridionalis. The sequence continues at coordinate 5,286,536 of NC_060886.1, forward strand.
ATTGAGATGCTGTGGCATGACTTTAAAAAGGTGGTTTATGCTTAAAAACCCTCCAATGTGCTGAATTACAACAATTCTGCATAGATGAGTGGAGCAAAATTCCTCCACGGTGCTGTAACAGACTCAATGCAAGTTATCGCAAACGCTTGATTGCAGTTGTTGCTGCTAAGGGCGACCCAACCAGTTATTAGGTTTAGGGACAAACACTTTTTTACACAGGGCCATGTAGTGCATGTTGTGTTCCCTTGTGGTATCTTTTAAAATATTTAAATTCGTTTGATGATCTAAAACATTAGTTTTTTCCAACAATTTTTCACACCACAAATATATATTTATACTGATGTGTGATATGTTCCATCCAACTGTCTTGGCATGAGTATCTTTTTTTTTCTCCAAAACTTTTCTACATCACACAGCATTGATAAATAAACATAAGATCTATGTTTGTGGCTGAAAATTGGAGAACTGACACATTTCCTTGTTCAGCACTATAGGTTTTTTCAGATTTTAGTGTACTTCTACAAATAAAAAAGCAAACAAACCTGAAATGTTAAACCTTTAACACACTACAGCCCTCCTCCGGATTTTTTTGCACTCTTTCAAACTCCTCAGCCCCTCTTGCTGCACTCCTGTACGCATCCCCATCTGGCCAGCAGCTGTAAACTATTAAGCACAGTTGGAACTTCCTCCCCGCTATCCTTCCCTCTCTTTCTCTCCCTCTCTCCCTTGCTCTGAGTGTATAACTCGGCTCACCCCATCTCTCATTCTTCTGCGGGTTCCTATGAAAGTCTCATCGCTGCTTGGCTTGCTTTGGCAAAAGGTTACAGAGTGCTGTTTTTCTACTTGTTGGTAAGAAACTTTGCCTTTCTTCTTCTTTGTCTTCTTTTGCACGCTGTCTGGACATTGTTTATGGCAGGTCTGGGCCATGCGAGGAATGTAGGGAGTCGCATCTGTAAACAGCTCGTTCTGAAAGGTTTTTTTAGCAAGCCAAATTCCATGCCGACACGAAATTCTTTCAACGTAGGAAAAAAAAAAAGGTTATTGCTGACGCTCGGACTGTAAGTGTACTGTTGGCATGGTCCTGCGTGTAGGCTTGTTTTTGTGGACAAGTCTGGCTCGGTCCATTCGCATATGGCTCAGATTTGTGGATTCGTGAGCGATGCAGATTTTTTTGCCTATTACTCGGAAATTTTGGGGGATTGTTTTATATCCAAAATGCCTGTTCCCGAGTGCCGAATTTTGACGTGTTAAAAAGAAAAAGAATCATTCCGAGATATTTCTGCCTTGAAAATAGACTCGAAAAAAGGAATGTATCTTTTTTTTCCTTTTTCTCAAAAGCTGTGAAAGTGTTTGCTTCACTTCTTTGTCTTCTCTCTCTTTTTTATTGTGTTGATTTGTTTTAAAATAACCTCGATCTAGAATTTTTTGTTTAGAATGGATAAGGTGTGTAAGATTTACAATTTTCTGATTTGTCAATACAGTTTCTTTGCACGTTTCTCTTTTTTTACTATTCTAAAATAAGCTTCTACTCTAAAGTTTTGCACATTTCTTTTCCTTTTAAAATCCACAGGATAACTAATGATAAACAATGAGTCATGCACGATTCTTCAAATGTGATGGAAAAAGTAATACCTGCAAATTTGTTTCCCCCCTTCCTGAATTTGTTGCTTTCTAAGCCAAAAAATAAAAATCGATATATTGTATATGTGCAGTCTTGTGACTTGCACTTCATTGCTGCATCCATTTACATTCCAGACAGCAGTGTATTTTATCAGTAAAGTGTCTTTCTTGGTGCTGGGTTGGAAAATGGTGGTGAAGGGGTGGGCAGGTTGTGTTGTGTTTGATTCCAGCGGGAGGTTTGGTGCTTTGCTAAGTTCAGGGTGAGTCATTAGTCAGGAAGTGATAAAACACACACCGATACAGCAGCTGTCAATCAGAGAGACTGGCAGCGCAGCCAGGTGAGGCCCCAGGTGGCAAACTTATACTGCAGTTAAAAAAAAAATGGTTTGGTTTGTATAACGCTCATTCTAGTTTCGTCCTCTCTTTTATCAAAGACAGCAATCTGTGTTCTAAAAAAAATCCATTGGAGACCTGCCTACAACAATAGCCTGTAAACAGAGCTCTAAAAGTGACCAAACATTTGGCTGTGTCCTGATACTTTTACTTTTTTTCAGTCATATCATTTTTCATATTTATTGCAACTCCTCGCTTTGCTCTTGCATCATAAACACACCTGCTCGGTCAAGATGTCGTTGTCCTTGTCCGACACGACTTTTCGCTTTTGTGCTCTCTGCCAGCTCAATTGCCCGTAAACAAGCCGCAGCAGCAGTCTTCGTTTTTTCCCGTTCGGTTTTAGTACCTGGTCTGATAAGGCTTTGGCAAGTGGAACTCTGTATCTCAATGCTGCTTCCTGAAGGACTTCAGGAGCAGAGAAATATGCCCTGGCTTTGTTCGGGATAAAAGATTTCCTTAGAGATGCAATTGAGATGACCCTTTGCACCAACTTCACCATTCATTCACTCCACATGAAGCACATTAAATCACTGTATTCAGTTTATTCATTAGGAATCCACTTCAGTAAATGTTTAGCTTCATATCTCTGGAAGATGTGGTTTAGGGTTTAAGGCATTGGTCTAAGAAACCGAAGGTCATGAATTCAAATTCCAGCCACACCAAGTTGCCCCTGAGCAAGGGCCTAAACCCCATAATCACCTGCACATAAGTCGTTCTGGGGAGGGTATAGCTCAGTTATTAAGGTTCTGGGTTTCTGTTTGGAAAGTTGGGGATTCACGCCCTGTATTGCCAAGCTGCTGCTCATGGGCTACTGAGCGAGGCCCTTAACCCTTAAGTACTCCAGGGGTGTTGTATCATGACAGACCCTGCACTCTGACCACAGCTTCCCAACGTCACTAGGATATAAGAAGAAAGAATTTCACTGTTCTGTAATGTACACATGACAAATAAAAGGCACCTTGCCTTTTTCCTTTCTATAAGGGCATCTGCCAAATACCAAATGTAAATTAAAGATTTATATTTAGTTTATATAGTTGATCCTGTTTCAAATTTTTGACTGGAGCTGTTAAATGAAACTTTCTTTCGGCTTCTCCCATTAGGGGTCGCCACAGCGGATCTTCCGCATGTTTGATTTGGCACATGTTTTTACGCTGGATGCCCTTCCTAACACAACCCTCCCCATTTATCCGGGCTTGGGACCGGCACTAAGAGTGGCTGGGGTTGGTTCCCTGACCGGGGATCGAACCCAGGCCGCAGCGGTGAGAGCGCCGCATCCTAACCACAAGACCACCAGGGACCCTCTGGAGCTGTTAGAAGAAAATCTGCAAAAACATTGATTTATTTTCATCCTTAATCTCGCCTCCCGAACCCTTCACAATTACACAAGCCCTGCCTTCCATAAGCTCCAGCATCTAATGTGTTTTTTCCAGGTTGCTTTATCCAGGTTACCTTTTACTTCTAGTCAATTTATGTGAACTCTATGAGCTATAACCATCTACAATGCTGACATGACAAACTATCAGGCTTTCATACAGTAGATAATGGAAAAGAGCCTACAAAAAGGTCTGAATTCAGCTTATGGATAACCTGCTGGTCTGTTGTTGCACTCATCGATGCAAAGTAGTCTACATCTTACTGGCAAAAATTTGCTGATTTGTGGTATTTTTATGTTTTCTGCTATATTACTGTATTTTGGATCGTTACTGGTTGGAATTCTATAACACAATTGAATTTCTTTTTGTCCCTATCTAGTAATGGGATGAGACTGACCCTGTACCATGTTGCTGTTCATGCCATTGAATTTCAGACAAGCTTTCACAGACTGTTTCATTTATCTATAGTTGCAGTCAAGGATGATATTCATAGCTTGTTTTGTGTTACATCACTGACCTTAGGTTTGTATGGTATCCACTCAAGCATTGCAAACTTCCGTCTCTGGATTACTTCCTGGCTTGTTTTCCAATTTTAGTCTGTTCTCATACATTGTGTTGTGTATATACTGTATACTATAGTATGTGTCTATTCTTTTATATATTTGCATTTATTTTTTCTTTGCTGCTGTAACAGAGAAATTTCCCCACTGTGGGACGAGTAAAGGTATATCTTATCTTATCTTATCTCCTATCTTCCAAGGCTATTGCAAAAGTGGTATATCTAAAACATAGATTAGCATTTAGAAGAGCTGTAACTTGACCTTGATGGACATTTGTTTTCTTTTGCATGCACCACTTGAGCAAGCTGTAGTGGACACGCCAGCGCTAGGGAATAAATGCCTGCTTTGGGTGCCATTTTTGTCTCCTGGATTTTGCATTTACACTTGGACTTGGACTTGGACATTGGATTCCTTTTTAGTGAACACGGGTTTATTCCATCGTTAGCTAGATCATTGATTTGCATTGACATACAGCACTTCTATATGTGGTTCTTCACCAAATTGTCACCACTTTGTTGGAGGCACACAATTGTATAGGACATCTTTTGAAATGAGTAGCAATACATTTTCCCTTCACTTGAGGTAGGAGACACAAATCTATTCCAGCATGACAATGCCTTTGTGCACAACAAATGGAAGATCTTGAGTTGCCTGCTAAAGGGCCCCGACCTCACCCCCCGACTGAACACCTCAATGATGAAATAGGATGCTGCAGATAGAATATATGTACAAAAAGTACTTCACACCTGACCATTGGATTGGTATGTGCTTCTTTTTGAACATCCTATTCAACATTTAGACCCAATTTGCTGCTATAATAACTTTCACTTTTCTGGGAAGATGTTGCACTAGATTTTGGAGTGAGCTTGTGGAGATTTGTGCTCATTCAGACACAAGGGTGTTAGTAAAGACAAGCATTAATGTAGGTGAGGTGAGGAGGCCTGGGGTGCAGTCAGTGTTCCAGATTCATCCAAAAGATGTTCAGCAGGGCTCAGGTCAGAGCTCTAGAGCAGGCCTCTTAGGATCTTCCACTTTAACTAATATAAACCATATCTTCATGGAGTTGGCATTTTGCACAGGGGCATTACCATGCTGGAACAAATTTGGTTCTTTCCCTTCTTCAAAGGAAGGGAAAAGCTCATGCTGCTACCTCTAAATACATCATATACGTTGAGCTATCAGTTTGGGGGAACGCCACATATGAATGTAAAATTCAGGCGTCTCAATTCGTTTGTACATATAGTGTATTTCCAGATCAATATCTGTAATGGTGTGAACAATATAAATATTAAGATATATAAGCCAAGTTTTCTCCTTTTTCTCTTAGTTCCATTCCACCTCTTTGCATCTTCTATCCCGTTAAATGAATCGTTCTTGATATGAGATGATCTGCTCAGCAATAGCTCTCTTCCCATCCATCAAGATGGACACTTTTATGTTAAGCCGCATGGGTAAGAGGTAATTCATGACATTCTGCCGATAATTCTGACATGATGTAGTGTCTCAGGAACAGACACAACACAACTTTCAAGTTTCCAAATTCAGAGAATGCTGCTGATGCAGCAGGTTTGCGGATTAATGACCTTTATTTGAGTCTATTGGTTTTGGGTAAATGGTGTTTCATTAGAACACGATTTATTCAAATGTATTAAATATTGTACATTGGATTTGACTTCAAACATGTTGGTTATCTCAGTAATGTTTTATGTTTTTTTTATTTTTTTGTAAAAATATTCATAATCAGCTATATTTTAGAATATACGCTCATTTTCCTGTTCCTTATACTAAAACACTATGCCCTTTCTGTAAACCATGGAAACCTACATACATATGTATACATATGTTATTATAACCTTTACCTTTCTGAGAAGATGCTCCACTAGTTCCATTTGCAGTGAGCTTGTGGAGATTTGTGCTCGTTCAGCCACAAGGATGTTAGTAAAGTCAGGTACTTAAGTGGGTGAGGTGAGGAGGCCTGGGGTGCAGTCAGCATTCCAATTCTTTTGAAGGTTGTTCAATATTGTTGAGGTCAGAGTTACAGCACAGTGGCATTGTCATGCTGGAAAAGTTTTGGGGTCCTATACATCCCACACTATTGTGTGCCTCCAACTTTGTAGTAATTGTTTGGGGAAGAATTCAAGGTCATTTGTTGTTGTAACTTAGTGTCTTCATGTAACTGCTACATCAAACCAGAGGTTGGACCAAAGTTTGTTTAACAAGATTTTGGAAGGTGAGAGGATGCCTGAGGAATGGAGAAGGAGTGTGCTGGTACCGATCTTTAAGCATAAGGGAGATGTGCAGACCTGCAGTAACTACAGGGGAATAAAGTTGATCAGTCACACCATGATGTTTTGGGAAGAGTAGTGAAAGCCAGGCTGAGAGAAGAGATGACCATCTGTGAGCAACAGTATGGTTTCATGCTGAGGAAGAGCACCACAGATGCATTATTTGCTTTGAGAATGTTGATGGAGAAGTATAGAGAAGGTCAGAAGGAGTTGCATTGTGGATTTGTGGATTTAGAGAAAGCGTACGACAGAGTGGTGAGAGAGGAGTTGTGGTATTGTATGAGGAAGTCAGGTGTGTCAGAGAAGTATGTGAGGGTGGTGCAGGACATGTATAAGGACAGTGTGACAGCAGTGAAGTGTGCAGTAGGAACGACAGACTGGTTCAAGGTGTAGGTGGAACTGCATCAAGGATCGGCTCTGAGTCCTTTCCTGTTTGCAGTGGTGATGGAGGAGTTCAGGTACCTGGGGTCAACAGTGCAAAGTAATGGAGAGTGTGTTAGAGAAGTGAAGAAAAGAGTGCAGGCAGGGTGGAGTGGGTGGAGAAGAGTGGAAGCAGGAGTGATTTGTGATAGAAGATTATCTGTTAGAGTGAAAGGGAAAGTTTATAGGACTGTGGTGAGACCTGCAATGTTGTACGGTTTAGAGACAGTGGCATTGAGTAAAAGACAGGAGGTGGAGCTGGAGGTAGCAGAGCTGAAGATGTTGAGGTTTTCGACGATGGACAGGATTAGAAATGAGGCGAGATTAAGATGGTTTGGACATGTACAGAGAAGGGACATGGAGTATATCAGTAGGAGAATGCTGAGGATGGAGCCACCAGAAAGGAGAAAAAAAGGAAGACCAAGGAGGAGGTTTATGGATGTGGTGAGGGAAGACATGCAGGTAAAAGAAGAAGAAGACAACTTTTTAGTTTGTTATTGTGCTTGTAATTGTATCTTGTTAAATAGCCTAAATCTCTATTTGGACCGGATTTGTTTTACACATGGAGGTGGTGATAATGTAACTGTCAGGCTTTTTAACAGATTTTTAATTTTATTTTTAAAATTATTATATGAATAGATTCCAATTAAATATGGTAATAGATTGGGGAAGAACCACAATATTACAAATAGTTTATTCCTATATTGTGCTGCATTGTATAGATATACATAAACTCACTGTCCTCTTTATTAGAAACATCCATATGGAGTTATACAATTAAACAGGTATGCTGCAGCAACACAATGGATCAGATTCTCTTTCTTTTTTTTATTCCTCTTGCTCTACTTTGTTAAAAAGTGAATTTTTTCCAAACTTGATGCCCCTCATCTGATTTCGTGTCCTTTCCCATTTCTCCCGGTTCGAGAATGTGATCAGTTTCCTGTTCTTGTATGATTTTTGTATGATAAACTTAGTGCCCCTCATTCGAATAATAATAAAAAACATAATCACACCAATAACCTACTGAGCCACTTTTGCAAATAACATTATCTCAGAAAAATAGCACTTTATCATCTTGTAGCATTTTACCATCCATGGCTACATGCTATTCCAGAGATATATATATTTTTTTTTCCTTCTTTTATTGTTTTTCCTATTACTCTGTTCCTTTATTCCAAACTTGGTGCTCCTCTTCTGATTTCATGTCTGTTCCTATTACTCCAGCATAGAATCCTGTTCTTGTCTGACAGGAATGGAACCTAATGTGATCTTCTGCTGCTTATTTCACTACATGATTCGATGTTTTGCTCATGCAGAGATGCCTTTCCGTTTAACGTGTAACAACTGATTATTTAAATATCCTTCCTGTAATCGCTCAATCTGGCTACTTTTCTCTGATCTCTCTCATCAGAGAGGTGTTTCTGTGCACAGAACTGTTTCTCACTTAGTGTTTTACACCGAACTGTGTAAAGTCCAGAGACTGCCATGTATAAATAACAGTGTTAATAAAAAAAAAAACTACAACCAGCACCAACAATTATGTCAAAGAGGTCACGCTATTATTTTACCCCTATGCTGATGTTCGTTGTGTACATACGTGTGTAACTTGTCTATGGTTTTGCCGTGTACTGCTACAAAATGATTGGCTGATTAGGTAACTGAGCATGAATAAGTAGGCATACCGGTGTTTCTAATAAAGCGGACAGGAAGCCTATATGTATAGCAATACCTCTGCAAACTCTTCCCAAAGAAAGGAATAATGCTCTCGTAGGCAGAGCGCTGGGTAGAGGAATGTGTAATGGGAGTACTGTGTTTTAATTAAAACACACTTTTACTGTGACTCCCCAAGGCAAAGAGGGTAAATGCCAATATAAATCTGTCTCTCTCTCTCTCTCTCTCTCTCTCTCTCTCTCTCTCTCTCTCTCCTGTGTCTTTTCATCATGATTTGATTTCTTGCTATGTTTATTTACAGGAAAATGAGTACAGAACTGCTGCTCTGTTGCTTTGGATACTTGAATCAATAGCTATTTAAAATATTAAGAAAGAAAGAATGTTGAACCAAGATAATAATTGATGAATTTTATTCCATCTGTTTATATCTGTTTATTGGGTCTGTGATTAATTTGTTCTCCCATCATGGGTTAAAATAATAGAACTGTCCACTAAATGATTGATGAATTACTTGTGATGCAAAAGTCACATTCTATTTGCCACATAGACTATACAGAGTACGATGTGCAATTCAATGCTTTCGACAACTGGTCTGTGACATAAAATGGAACGTAGAGGAAGTATAGAATGGAATAAAAAAATCTGAAATAAATAAATTAAAGAATAAAAAAGGTTTAATAGTAGTGGTTAAAGCTCTGTGTTACTGATCAGAAGTTTGGGGATTCCCAAGCTCCAGTGTTGCCAAGCTGGCACTCTTGGGGCCCTTGAGCAAGGCCCCTAACCCTTTGTACTCCAGGGGTGCTGCATCAGCATCATGGCTGACCCTGTGCTCTTACATTGCTGGGATATGCGAAGAAAGAATTGTCCTCTGCTGTAATGTACATGTGACATGTATAAAGCACCTTTCGCCTAGTTGCCAATAGAATTGCAATAAAATGTTACTACTATCATAATAATAATAATAATAATAATAAACACCATCACTTAATCACCCCAGTAACTGACCGAGCCACTGGTGCAAATAATATTGTCTCAGGAAGAGTAGCATTTCTATCTTCGGCTACATGCATTTCCACAAATAAATGTGTTTTTGTTTTGTTTTTCTTATTTATTCCCCATGCTCTGATTTGTACATAAAGTTCCTTTTTTCCCCGAACGTAGTGCTCCTCATTTGATTTTACGCCCGTTCTCATTTCTCCAGGTTCGAGTGGCACTTCAGTTTGAAATTGCACGATATCCAGCATGAGCCGTCCGTTTAACAGGAAAAAAGGTAAGTGATTGTGTCGGCTCTCTTCCATGCCCTTTTTATTTGCTTTTTCCCCCTTCATCGTTGCATCCCTAAAGCTCATGTAGACCCCAACGAATCACTCTTAAGGCACCAAAACGCCACGACCTCAAAGAAAAAAAAGAAACCCGAGGCATGACTCAGAATGTTTGTCTTTTTTCCTTTCTGTCACTCTCTCAATTGTCGTTCACCTTTCTGTCAAAGTCATCCATTTTTTTTCCGTCTCTCCACCTCCACGTCTGCTCCAAACAGCTTGATGCATGTCCCTCTGCCTGCTCTCACCCGTCTGTCCCAAATGAATTAATGACTTCATGAATGTGATGAGCCCAAACTCGGCCTGGGTCTCAGATGGCTCATATAAACTGTTAACGTTTGAAGCTTTCAGGTTCATTTAGCTGTGCATGCCTTGTTCTGATCAAATCAAGCCTGTAATCAGAGAGCAAACTGATAGGAAAGCTTTTTATCATCTCAGTCTTACATCTCAGACTTTCCTGATATTAAAAAGGTTTCTATTTCATTTCTTTCTGTGTAACTTGGTTCAAAAGTCTGCTGCAAAATGGCAAATTAAACCCCTCCATTCTCAATATACACTATAAATCTCTATTGTTTTCAGTGACCCTTCAGCTGTCGTCTGAACTAATAGCTAATGGACAGCATTAAAAACACATTTATTTTAGTTTAACAGCATTTTCCTTCATTAATTGTATACTTTCGAGAAGCCAAAGTTTCATACGTCTTCATCTAACGATGATTGAGCGTTTTCAAAAACTCAATTTCCATAGCTAACAGATCTGAACAAACAGAAATCCTTGAAGAAAGTATGCACAAACAGGGTTCTCAAAATAATGATTTATTTAATAAAATGTTTAATAAAATGCATATAGTTTCCACATGGCTTAACTGAATTTGTTTTTGTATGTCAGATATTATTATTATTAATGTATTTTTTAAATGTCAACATTTTTTTTGACTACAAGGACTGATCATGTGAATTGATCATGCCCACTTTCCAAAAATTGGGAGTAACATGTAATTCGAAATGCATTCAAATGAAGAATTCATTTTTGTTAAGTAGTTTCTGGGACTAGTTTGATTTAGTTGGGATCGTCAGGGGGCATCAGTAAGAATGCACGAGTCTGATTATAAGGTTCAAGCCAGCTGGCATACACAACACAGTTGCAGAGTTTACAGCAATAAACAACAAATTAACATGCGTATCATGAACTTACACGTTAGGACACGTGACTGTGCATACAAACAACTAGCAATGCACCTAGTCATCGCCTTATAACCGCTCCCCAATACATGTAATCAATACAGCACGTGTAGAGACCGTTAGCATTTATAGGGCTAACAATAGCTTCATGAAAAAGCAGATATATTAAACATTATTACGCTAGAATACAGTAATATAAACAAGGTTAAAGAACATGTAAGAACAAATTTAAAAAAAGAACAAACAAATAAATAATATCTTAGTCCTAGTAATACCTAGCATTTTGCAGTTGGTAGCTTAGTAGTTAAGATATTGCGCAACCAATCGAAAGGTAACGAGCAGCACTGCAAATCTAACCAGTAATTATAAGTCGCTCTTGATATGGCGTCTGCCAAATGGTTAAAATCCTGACCAGGCAAATACTAAGGATGAATAAGTGAAAGAATGACGCAGTCGCAGTGTTCATAATAAATGTGGCATTTCTTTATATAACTTCTAATTACTCACCTACAAAAAGTACAAATTCCTAGGCCTGATGTTTCTTAAAAAGATGTATACCGTATTTTTCGGACTATAAGCCGCTACTTTTTCCCCACGTTTTGAGCCCCGCAGCTTAAACAGCGAAGCGGCTAATATATGGATTTTTCCTGGGTTTTTCCCGGTTTCACAAACTTCAAGCCAAAAAATTTAACCCCATAACATTAGACCAATGAAATTTCCGAACGGAAACGAAAAAACGCACCTCACCTGTGTTCTGAGCTGCACGGCTTCGGGAGAAAAAACTTTCACCGGTGTTGATTTTTAAACGCACGACGATGCCAAAAGATAAACTGCCAAGAGAAATACAGTGGTACCTTGACCTAGGAGTTTAATTCGTCCCGTGGACGAGCTCGTATCTCATTTTGATCGCACATTAAATCAGTTTTCCATATTGAAAATACTTAAAATGGCATTAATCCGTTCCAACCCTCAAAATGCCACCCCGTTTTTATGTTTCATTTTATTAAATTACAAAAATACATTTCTAAATAACAAATCGTGTATAAAAACATAATAGAAAGAGAATGTAAAGATAAAATAAGGATTTATTCGTTGTATTTTCCTTGGAGGTGAGACGACATGAGCTAAAGAAAACGCTGGTGTGTGTGTGTGTGTGTGTGTGTGTGTGTGTGTGTGTGTGTGTGTGTGTGTGTGTGTGTGTGTGAGGCAATAAGCGGAGGCGGAGGGAAAACTCGTTTTTTTACTATCACTCCTGTACACTACATATCCCTAAACTTTAAAATTTTTAAAACTTTGCTTATCAAAATTTTCGTCACAATCTTCGCTTTCTGGCTTCGCTTCGCCATCTAGCAACGGCGTCTCGAGCTCGTACCTCAATTTTTTGCTAGCGTAACAAAGCAAAAAAATCGAGTGACCGCTCGTATCTCGGAAAACTCGTACATTAATGCACTCATACGTCAAGGTACCACTGTAGTTGTGAGAAGAAGACGGAAGACAGTGAACAATGACTGTCTTGGTAGGCTACTGTTTAGATACAAGCCGTTGTAGCGCGTTGAGTCTGGGTTAAGGGAGAACTCGCTAACTCCAGTTGCAACAGAAATCATATAAGCACAGACAGGTTTCCAAAACTCGTGCTTTTATATATTTTTTTGGCAACAGCGTTATGGGTTAGTCAAAGAAACTTAGAAATGACCATCAGAAAATAATGAGCACATAATCCTCAGTCTCACACGCACACACACGCAGTAATACCGAAAGAATGCAGTGACGTGCTGTTCCCAAAATGCCGCTCTGCTCTTAAAGGAGCCACAACATATTTCACCCGTTACACCGTGTAACAGACACGCTCTTTTGGTAAAGCCTGTGTAAAGTTCATTAGTTTCTTCTAGGAAGATGTTCCACTAAATTTTGGAGATTAGATTTTAAGACATTTAAGATTATATTTCAGACCAGATATGTGCACAGCGGTATTGCGGGGGTACAAGCCCCGGTTTCGACAGGCTGACACTCTTGGGCCCTTGAGTAAGGCCCTTAACCCAGGGGCGCTATACCCTACGCTCTGACCCCAGCTTCCAAACAAGCTAGGATATGTGAAGAAGATAATTTCACTCTGCTGTAATGTATTTGTGACAAATAAAGGCTTTTCTATTCTATTCTTGGATGAAGAATCTCCGCTGTTTTAGACGCCTGTCCACAGAGCCGTTTTGTTTCTCAGAGAACACCATGACACCACCCTGGTCAATATGAAACAAAACCAGCCTTGAAACCCCTTTCACTGAGCCACAAAAGTCTAGCCACTCGTTTCATGACCACAACAAGAGTGACATTTACCAAAGCGAAAGCTCTAATCATTATGTGACGGTGCATTCATTAGCGCTCAGTTCCATGGGGGAGATAATGAGCGGGACTCATTAGGAGGATGGCTCTGGAAGAGAGTCGATGTCCTAATGTTTCATCTGCACACCTAAACCGGGCAGAGTCATCGTGCACCGTTTGAACATTACGGCCGGTCAATATAGTGCCGAGCCGAATATCACATTAGACTCCATTAATCTGAGAGTAGCAGAGCAGCGGAGGGAGCTGGAAAAGATTTGCTACATATTTATGCAGAATTATTAATCTAGAGTAATGAGCTGGTTGAGACGGTTAAGGTCAGCAGATTTGAAGACCATATTTTGAATGCATGCTTCATAATGGATTTGTCATTGATGAACTCATGGATTTTTAATCAGTCGATTATTGCTGCTCATTAAAAAAAAAAATAAGACTACAAGGTTACAGGACATGAGGAACATAGTCAGGGTGATGGTGAGATTGAAAATAAAATTGTCTGTCTGTCTGTCTGTCTGTCTGTCTGTCTGTCTGTCTGTCTATCTATCTATCTATCTATCTATCTATCTATCTATCTATCTATCTATCTATCTATCTATCTATCTATCTATCTATCTATCTATCTGTATAGATGTCTATCTATCTACAGTGGTGTTTGCCCCTTCCTGATTTCTTATTTTTTTTGCATGTTTTTACACTTTAAAGTTTCTGATCATCAAATTAATGTAAATAACTGGTTGGGCCGCCCTTAGCAGCAACAACTGCAATTAAGCGTTTGCGATAACTTGCACTGAGTCTGTTACAGCGCTGTGGAGGACTTTTGGTCACTCATCTATGCAGAATTGTTCTAATTCAGCCACATTGGGGGGTTTTCCAGCATAAACCGCCTTTTTAAGGTCATGCCACAGCATCTCAATAGGATTCAGGTCACTTTGACTTGACCACTCCTTTGGTTTTTCTTCAGCCATTCAGAGGTGGACTTGCTGGTGTGTTTTGGATCATTGTCCTGCTGCAGAACGCAAGTTCGCTTTAGCTTGACGTAATGGGACACACACCTTCCAAAAAGTTTTTAAAAAAACTTTTGTCTTGTCAGTGCACAGAGTATTGTTCCAAAGTCTTAGGGATCATCAAGATGTTTTCTGGCAAATCTGAGACGAGCCTTTATGTTCTTTTTGCTCAGCATCGGTTTTCATCTTGGAACTCTAAGATGATGCAGACCATTTTTGCCATGCAGACCATTTTTGCCCAGTCTCTTTCTTATGGTGGAGCCATGAGCACTGACCTTAACTGAGGCAAGTGAGGCCTGCAGTTCTTTGGATGTTGTTGTGGGGTCTTTTGTGACCTCTTGGATGAGTCGTTGCTGTGCTTTTGTGATAATTATGGTCGGCTCCTTGGGAGGTTCTCCACTGTTCCATGTTTTTGCCATTTGTGAATAATGGCTCTCACTGTGGTCCGCTGGAGTCCCAAAGCTTGAAGCTTTGAAAAGCTTTGAAGCTTGAAATGGCTTAATAACCTTTTCCAGACTGATAGATATCAATTACTTTCTTTCTCATTTGTTTCTGAATTTCTTTGGATCTCAGCATGATGTCTAGCTTTTGAGGATCTTTTGGTCTACTTCCCTTTGTCAGACAGGTCCTATTTAAGAGATTTCTTGATTGCCAAACAGGTCTGTCTGTCTGTCTGTCTGTCTGTCTGTCTGTCTATCTATCTATCTATCTATCTATCTATCTATCTATCTATCTCATAAATCTTTCACACAACACATCTTGCTTTGTGCTTCATTAAGTTAATAAAAACTTCAGATTGCTGTACGCATTTTATTCCATATTTCGTCAAAGAGCTTTAATTGTCGCCGCTAATTTCGATGATCCTTCAAACTGCTGGGAGCAGGAGAGTAGCCGAGTAGCGAAGAACACTCTTTGCCTGATCAGAAAAAGGACTAATTGCCTGCAGCCACTTAAAAAAAAAACCCACCATACTAGAGCTGTGCATCCAATTAGCAGCCACAGAATGTTAGCACACCACAGTGGCAGAGATTTAGAGCCTAATAAACTCACAAGCTAGCATAAACAGACCCTGACGTATTTGGATGTTTCGCATTTGAAAAGTATTCAGTTAATGCATGCAGGCAGGTGCAGTTTGGTCTTTAGTGACTACAGAGCAAAGTTATGATGGAGGAACAATGTAATTAGTGACAATCTAGTGTTCTTTTAAAACCATTAGTGTCATTATGGGGGGTCTTTATATTTAATAACATTTTGTACCACTGTGTCAGATGTTTAGAAGTTTTTTTTTGCTGTAAGCATATGGAATAAATTGTCTGTGTTTATAGCAGTAATCAAAAGATATGGTAAAGGAGTCAAGATAAATTTCCATAACTAGCAATAAAGATGATAATTGTAGAAAGCAAAAGTCACAAGCTACAGTTATATTGGGATCTTTTAGAGTGGGCCAAACATTTCTCCAGGTTTGCAGGAGATGTATAGAAATGAAAAATCTCACCATTGAGGTATATTTGTAATTTATAGAAAGCATACAATTACAGTATATACTGTATAATTCATGGTTTGGACATGTGCAGAGGAGGGACATGGGGTATATCAGTAGAAGAATGCTGAGGATGGAGCTACCAGGAAGGAGGAAAAGAGGAAGACCAAGGAGGAGGTTTATGGATGTGGTGAAGGAAGACATGCAGGTAGTTGGTTTGAAAGAGGCAGACGTAGAGGACGGGGGGGTATGGAGATGGATGATTTGCTGTGGCGCCCCCTAATAGGAGAAGTCGAAAGAAGAAGAAAAGAAGAAGAAGATTTACTACATAATATATAATACAAATACATTGCAACACTAGTTTCTACAGTAGTTTTTGTCGTTTTGTTTTTTCTCTCTCACTGTTATTCATTATAATTGCTGAGAATTCTGGCCATTTGATTAATTCTGGTTTCATTTAACCACAGCAGACAATCAAAACTGTGCTTTTAATAGTGAATAATTAGTAAAATTCTGGTGCTGCATATTGTGTCGCTTGCTTGCTTTGTGCAACACTACCAGGATTTTTGTTATAGTGGACTTGTTTTAACAATGTAGTAATTATCAAGTAAAAAATAGCCAGTTTAGATATAGAGTGCATATTCACTGATTGTGCTGTGTGAAGTGTGCAGAGGAAAGGTATCCCTCTTTCACCCTGTGTATGTAATGAGCAGTTGAAACACTTCATCACTGTCAGTGTTCGGTCACAAAAACATTGGGTGGTGTTTACTTAATTAAATTTCACGGCCAGTGATGTGACTTTGAAAAGTGCAATCCATCTTTTACTGAAGAGGGAAAAAAAAAAAAATAAATCCGCCCGGATTTTGATTAACGTTTTAGTTGCTGGGTAGGCAGTTTAAAGGAAATCGAAGATAGCATGCTTTGAATATTGACAGAGGTATTAAGAGTTCAGGCGGGAAAGATTTCCAGATTCGCTCACATACAAAGTAGAATTGGCTTGGCTCTGCTCTGTGTTTATTTATATATATATATATATATATATATATATATATATATATATATATATATATATATATATATATATAATTATGCTTTGCTCCTGAATGTTACAGGTTCTACACAAATGGAAATCATCCCTTAAACTGTCAGTGTGTACAAACAGTTGGAAAAGAAAATCAGATTATTTTTCCCAATAATATAATTTGACATTTCTGCTTTGAGGAACCATAAATCTGCATCGCTAAAATGACACGGAAGTGTTTTATCTAGGTTATTAAATTAGCCAATGAAGCAGATGAGTTGCACATGTATGGCAACAATAATGAGGGGCTCAACTCTTGTCCTGATCCACTATTTTGCATCTAAAATAAAGGTGGTATGCATTTGTTTTTTTATAACTGCTCTCATATTGCACTACTGAGATGTAAAACGTAATCTCGGCACAAATGTAGCAGAAGTTATCTACATTGTTTACACAGTTTCAAAAATCTTGGTTTCTGAGGAAAATATCATTTGACTGTTTATTGGAAATGTTCAATGGCAATGACACTTTTACAAGCCATCAAATATAACTGTATGATGCATAGATCGGCCTAAGACAAATGTACTTGGCAAAAAAAGACCAATAAATTACAGTTAGATAATAATATTTATACTTTATTTAATTTATAAATGTAAGATATATTTATAAACATTCATTTGGTACCATTTTCATTGTTCTACTATTCTTTGGCGAGAATTTATAACTCATCATGTTCATCAGACACCCCCCTCTCTTGTGGGCAGGTATACTCACCTGTGTATAGATAATTATGAATCTTCATTTTCAAATGTCTTAAAAACTTTAGGCAACCAGCACCTTTATTACCTGTTTTCTAATTCATCTAATCAAGATATTAATTTTCCCAAAACTAGTGTTATTTTTATATTATTATTATTACAGTGGAACCCGGTTATCTCGCCCTCGGTTACCTCGCCAACCCTATTAAGTCGACGTTTTTGAAGTGGAACCGCCAAATTCTCGCTTTTTCTAAGCATTTTTTATCGGTTATGTCGACTTTTTTTATGTCGCCGAACCCTAATATCTCGAGCACAAGGGGGGAAAAATTAGAAATTTTAACGTCAGTTATGTCGATCGGCACTGTGCAGCCACAGAAGAACTCGCGAAAGTGGCCTATGTTTTTTTCTTTTTTCCACATGTGGACTAAATGTGAGACGGCAGTGTGCAGCCGCTGTTTTTTTTTTTTTGAGCGATCTGTGTGTTTATAATGTTGGAGAATATAATAAAGGTTTGTATGGAGAATATGGACCGTCGTATGGACGGTGGTTTGTATTGTATACTGTATACTGTATCTCTGCTGTTAGTAGGTGCACTTATGCCTTTTGTTGTTAACAAACGTATGTACATTTTTATAGCATGCCTTCATCAAACAAATCGCAGCAACGCTGTTGTGTAAAAACCCCTCCAAAAACATGTGCATGCACATTCTCATTTATTAACGCACATCATGTACATAAAGAAATTTCAAGCACGTTAATATACTGCCGCCATTTTGATTTTCGTTTATCTCGATCATCGGTTATCTCGATGCTTTTTGGCGACCCCCTAGGACATCGACATAACCGGGTTCCACTGTATTATTATTATTATTATTATTATTATTATTATTATTATTCACCTCTGGTCTAAGAGCAATTTATTTAATTATTAATTTATTTGTCACCGATTAGTTTTATAGAACGACATTTATTCTGGATTTACATATGAAATTCGCAAATATATAAAAAATTGCTTAGTTGAAACTAATTTAATACAAGGAAGAAACCGTTAGAGGAACCAGACTCAAAAGGGAACCCATCTTGATGAAACTGAATCATGGTATTATTAATAATAATAATAATAATCCCTTTCAATAATTTTATAAAATAATGTCATAAGGTGCAACTGTATAAGCAGAAAAACAATCAAATTACATTGCATTGTTCTAATTAACATTTTTTTATTGAGAAACTAGATCACATACAAAATTTGATACACATAATCTCGAGTACATAAGGATTAACAGTACATGTAACATACTCATAGTTGAAGCACACTGTCATGTCCATCAGGATGTTATTTACTTTTCAGTGTATGAATAAACACTTCAATCAGGGCCTTGTTTTTGGCAGGATGCTGCTCAAGCTGAAACAGCCATGACAGCGCTGCATTGTCCTTGTTAAAGGCAGACATTAAATGTGACAGTGTGTGAGACCATGATGCAAAAAAGAAAACCTCCACCACCCAAGTCAGAAAGTGTAGCGCCTTCTTTTGGGTCATTTGTCACATTTACAGCTTTCTGTTCTCCCTAAGCTGTCTCTGAGACATGTGCAGTGAACCTGTACCTCACTTATAGTCCACTAAGGCTCATTTATGCTTTTCACACTCTGCCTATAGAGCTGGAGCCTCATGGGATATGTGACCAGGAAAACATGTCCATTAAGACTCCTGATGATCGTAAATAAACACTAGGAAATAAATAGGTATACCATTTAGAGGTCGACTGATTGATCGGTCGGCTGATTAATTGGGGCGATTCTGGCCATTTTTTAATTAATCGATTGTGCTGCAAATTATGCCGATTATTAGGCATGCGTATCTGACACACTAAACCGTGCTTGTACCTTTTTGTTCTTGCGTGAAAGAACATAACTCTTCCAGTCCAGCAGGTGGCAGAAGTGTGTATTTGGCAGAGTTATATTTTTATATACTTATATGGTTTGTGTTGTTTAATAAATGTTTTGTTTAAGCGATTTTCTGTATCACGTTTTATTTAACTGTTAAATTGCATGAGATGAAAGGAAAAAAAAAACATATTGAGCAAAAAAATCAAGAACATACCGGATTCTAAATATCGACAGCGGGCAGAAAAAACCCATATCGGACAACCTCTAATACCAGTAAAACTTTCTTTCGGCTTCTCCTATTAAGGGTCGCCACAGCGGACCATCCGCATGTTTGATTTGGTATATGTTTTTACGCTGGATGCCCTTCCTAACGCAACCCTCCCCATTTATCCGGGCTTGGGACCGGCACTAAGAGTGGCTGGGGATGGTTCACTGACCAGGGTGCAGTCACTTTTCACATTCATCCCTAAAGGTGTTCAATAGTGCTGAGATCTATAGCAGGAGCTCTTCCACTCCAACCCATGGAAAGCATATCTTCATGGAGCTGGCTTTGTAGACAATGGATTAGGATCTGGATTAGGTCTGGGTCTTGTAGTTCAAGGGAAGGGAAAATCTAATGCTACTCCATCCAAAGACATCCTGTACAAGTGTGTGCCTCCAACTTTGTGGTTATAGTTTGGGAAAGAACCAAATATGGCTGTGAATTGACAGGTGTCCCAATACTCATGTCCATATAGTGCACCACTGCCCAGGTAATGTCAAACAACTAAGTCAGATAAGTAGGAATTTAAGCACATACTGTTTATATACTGTACATATAGTGTGTAATAGAACCTGATCATACTGTATATGCAAAATTGTCAGCAACCTATATTATAGTTGTGATGGGCTCCTTGTTTTTGGTATGTATTTGTGTGTGTGTGTGTGTGTGTGTGTGTGTGTGTGTGTGTGTGTGTGTGTGTGTGTGTGTGTGTATGTTGTTTGTGTGTGTGTGCATGCGTGCAAACTCTTCCCGTATTGGCTTCATAAGGTTTATGCTTAACTTCCTGTATGCTATGTGCTAGGATCTTGGTGACATTCTCACTAAGGCACCATCAAAAGACTTATTGACATTAATACAGGTGTTCTGAATGTCAAGTCATAAGAGGTTATTAAATACCTTCATAATCTATAGACAGATTTCCAATAATACCTTTTTCTTTCTGCACATACAGAGACATTCTTTTTTCTTCGTTTGATTTAACCCATCCTGCTATAAAGGAAAAGTGCCACTGACACAGATCTTCATTTCTAATTACATATTTAACTTAATAGCTTTTGTTCATTTTAAACATTACAGCAAAAACATTGACGGAACCTCCTTCTGTGCGGAGACTTTAAGTCTAATCAACTGGTCCAAACGTAAACTGAGAAGCTAACTGACTCATACATACAGTATATAACTGATATGATTGGACATTCGGTGCCACTACTGAGTCTGGGTTCTCTCAACGTTTCTTCCTCAAACAATCTCAGGAAATATTTCCTTGCCATTGTCACCACTGACTATTTGTAATCTATTTATTTTTGTAAAGATGCTTTGGGACAATGTCTATTGTTAAAAGCGCTATGCAAATAGTGTATATACAGTATACAAATATACAAATAGTATAACCAGTGGCTTGCCTATTAGGGATAAACTTATATGCACTAAACTTATAGGCACCAACATACAGTATAAATGAAAATTTTGATCCTATTTATTTCTGTAAAGCTACTTTGGGACAATGTCTGTTACTAAAAACAAATTGAATTAAAGTTGATAATATCCTGACTTTTGAAAAAAAGGAGGACCAGCTTTGTCTTTCATTAGGTCACTGATTTTACAAAGCATATAAACAGCTGCATTGCTTATAGCTTGAACAGCTGTATTAGGCATTGAAATCTACTGTACTGTAAATAGGATTGTTTCTATGTTTCTATTCAATTCAAAAGCACAACTAAAAAGATCTTCAAGCATCTTCAAGTGAGACCTGAAGCCCTCTATAGATGAAGCCTGGCGAATGTAGATGGGGCGAGCGTTCCACAGGAACATCCAACAGCACATGATTTGTTGATCTTAGTGACCTACATGCTGTGTAAGACCCTACAAGAGTTCCAATGTCATTTGGAGACAAGTTGTCTATTGCTTTAAAAACTAATACTAAATTTTTAACTCAATCCTGTACTTGACTGCCAGCTAATGGAGAGAAGACAGCAGTGGAGTGATGTGTTCCCTTCATCTCTACATACAGACTATTACAGTAATCTAGTCGAAATAAAAATTTTAATATAAATAACATTTATACACATTTACTTTTTGGCCCATGGCCCTCAATCAAGTTTGATTTTTGGCGTTTCATTGAAAATAGTTTGGGCACCTCTGAATGTTCTGTAATTGTGAGAGAGGTCCGAGAAGAGCCAGTCTATTCCAGCCAATCAGTATCAAGTATGAGGGTTGCGTTAGGAAGGGCATCCAGCGTAAAAACGTGTGCCGAATCGAACATGCGGATCATGAATACAGATGTTCCGCTGTGGCGACCCCTAATGGGAGAAGGCAATAAAGAAAGAAAGTTTAGTATCAAGTATTGTGGTAAAATAGTATATGTACTCTGGTATTATAGCTCTAAATATTCAACATGCTTGATTTTGTCAGGAGATTCATCTCATAAAAACCATGAAAAATCTACTGTGTGCAGCTTTTGACTGAAGCAGTGGGATGTACAGCCATTTCCCGTGATAGTTATTCCAGTGTGTGCGTTAAATCAACACACAGATTATGTATTCCACAGGGGAGATGTGTATCATCTGGCAGAACTCAGCATGTCCTTTTACTCCTCTCAGCAGGCCGCTTTCATTCAGCTTTTATCAGCATTTATTCACCTCTCTGATTACAATCCAGACCTCCTCTTCTAATAAAAAAGAATGTTGAATTTGGCAATGTTTTTCCTTCGAATATCTCGATGACCTTCTTGTATTTAGACTGTGTGTGTTGGAACGTTTTGGGAATTTCTTTTTATTTTTAGCTTCTCCAATAGGGATTGATTTAGTCTTATGGATTAAAATAGCAGTAGGATTCAGCATTATAAATCTGTATCCATGAAGTACATAAAAAATATATATATATATATACAGTACAGACCAAAAGTTTGGACACACCTTCTCATTCAAAGAGTTTTTTTTTATTTTCATGACTATGAAAATTGTAGATTTACACTGAAGGCATCAAAACTATGAATGAACACATGTGGAATTATATATGAAATTATATAAATAACAAAAAGTGTGAAACAACTGAAAAATGTCATATTCTAGGTTCTTCAAAGTAGCCACCTTTTGCTTTGATTACTGCTTTGCACACTCTTGGCATTCTCTTGATGAGCTTCAAGAGGTAGTCACCTGAAATGGTCTTCCAACAGTCTTGAAGGAGTTCCCCGAGAGATGCTTGGCACTTGTTGGCCCTTTTGCCTTCACTCTGCAGTCCAGCTCACCCCTAAACCATCTCGATTGGGTTCAGGTCCGGTGACTGTGGAGGCCAGGTCATCTGGCGCAGCACCCCATCACTATCCTTCTTGGTCAAATAGCCCTTGATGCCTTCAGTGTGACTCTACAATTTTCATAGTCATGAAAATAAAGAAAACTCTTTGAATGAGAAGGTGTCCAAACTTTTGGTCTGTACTGTATAAGTGATGTATATTTGTTATTGTTTATCCTCCTTAGCCCAAGTGTGCATATATTTCTTCATGTTTAGCCAAAAAATTCATTTTGTTAAAGAATTCCATAGTGCTGTTTTAGCCTGTAATTTGCTCAGATTCTGCCAATAATCACACTCTTCCAATTGTACATTATTGATTTTGGCATTTGGTCTTGATAACTGAATTAGGAGACATTCTCCATCTTAGTGAGCGTGTACTAGAAATTGGGAGATGTTTCTTCATTTGCAGCACATTCTACATATTTTTGGAGCTCCTTTACTTAACAATGCTCAATCTCCTTCTAGATAAATCATGGATGCATACACCCGAAGCCCTGGCCAAGCATTTCATTCCCTACAATGTCAAGGTATGTATTTCTCTTTCATGGGTAACATTGCAGGTTATTAAGCAGTGAGGTTTTGGTTTTAGAGTCTTCTTTATAAACTGTTCTTGATATATGATTGCAAGTAATTTATGTTTTGAGAATGAGATTATATGCTAGAGGTATAAGTTCTGTAAAAAAAACTGTCTGTGTATTAACATGTTTAATATATGACCCTGGAAACACTAAAAGCAAGGACACTCATTTAGGAAATTTAGTTGTTAGACATTACAAAATATGGATACAAGTATTGAGACTTTTCCAACCATATGTGGTTCTTCCTTAAACTTTTACCACATATTTTGAGATAAATTATACATTTGGAGTATCTATGATACATGTATTTCAAATACATATGTTCATACCATTGCATACATTACTGCCTGATACATAATATTATATTTAACAATTAAATTATTCATTAGTAAGAAAGTAGTTGCTATGAATACAGGTGCCATCAGTCGTCTTCTTATGAATATCTTGGTTGTCAGTGTTGCTGATGAAAAATAGCCCTTTGTTACCAAACACTAGGTAACTAAATTAGGATAAAAGTTCTAAACTTTATCTGTGAGATCACAGGGATTATGTATGTGAATACTTGATCTGTTAACTGGTTGCATATGTCATGACTCGGCCAAAGAAAAGCTGTTGCTATCTGTGTGTTTACTTTATTTAACTCAGTCGGTGTAATGGTGAAGAAACAGATCCAATAGGCCACTTGATGGAAGGTTTGCTGAGAAATTGTCATTCTCCACTTGTAAAATAATTTTTTGGCATTTTAAAAAAAAAACAAACATGACCTGGCTGCTGTATTTTGTAGTTTATTTTGATACACTTAAAGTTAAGGTATTTGGTATTTTATTTTAAAATACTGTACATACCGTAAAATTTGATGTATTCCTTGCCCAACCCTGGTTCTAACCAGCTCTCTTACAGTCCTGCCACAGCATTTCTGTCAGTTTAAGTTCTGGACTTTGACTGGACCATTGCAAAACTTTGAATCTGTTCCTTTTCAGCCATTCTGTTGTAGATTAGCTTCAGCTGTCAGACAAAAGGCCTCACATTTGACACTAGAATACTTTGCTATTTAGAGGAATTCATGGCAAACTCAGTGACTGCAAGTTGTCTAGGACCCATGGCTGCAAAAGAAGCCCAAATCATCACCCCTCCACTATCATTCTTGTCAGGTGCAAGTGCTGATATGCTGTGTTTGGTGTTTGCCAAACATAGTGCTGTGCATTATGGGCAAACATCTCCATTTTGATCTAATTTGTCCAACAGACATTGTTCCTCAATTTTTTGTGGATTGTTCCTGTTCTTTGGCTCATACCTGAGCCATGCAGCCTTATTCTTTTTAAACAGCTTTAATTCTTATTTTCTGGCAACCCTTCCAAACAAACCATACTTTGAGCATTGCTTAGTCTGACCTTAAAGTGAATTTACAGGGATTGGCGGAAGCCTTTAAAGTTTTCCACTTATGAATTATGTTCCTCTCTGTAGATTGATGGACTTTAAATTGTTTTGGAAATGGCCTTATAACCCTTCCCAGATTGATAGGCAGTAACAAATGCTTCACTAAGAAATTACTGATGTCTCTCCTCTTTGGCATTGTGTTCACACACATCTGAATGCACCAGACCAGCAAACTTAAACTTTTATAGACTTGTCAAACTTATTGATGATCAAATTATCAAGGGCATTTGATTCACAGCACCTGGCTCCTTCTTAGCCACTTATATCCTGTGGACGCAGTAAAGGTGTGCTTAGTTTTTCACACATGGCATTTCAATTTCTGACTTATTTTGTGAACTAAATAATGAACAAAAATAATGTAAAAAGTAATGTGTTGTTGATTTGAATGAGGCCTGATAAGGACCGGGTGATTTTTATTATTTCCTCATTCGTAAAAACATTGAATTCAGAAAGGGTGTACTTTTTTTTCACATGACAGCAGCTAGTTCTTATTTTAGAGAGTTTGTTTTAGTTTAATGACACTTTAATAAGAATTCAAACAGATCTCTCTTTTTTAAAACATCATAATAATGAATAATTTCATAACAGCACCTTACACCTTGATGGAAGGTGGCAGCCCTGTGGTTAAGGTATATCACTTTGGATCAGATTGTAATGAGTAAAAATCTGAGCTCTAACACTGTGAAATGAATCAATCAATTAATCAGTCAGTATTAAATTTGTCCCCCAAACAATTAAGGGGCTTTGCAAAAATGCATGGATGGATAAATTCCTGTATTTGTAAATCATATTAAAAAATCAATAACTAATTATTAAATAAGAGTAGTAATTAATAAACAAATCCATAAAATGATAAATAAACAGCGTATGTAGAGTAGCTCACAAAAATGAGTACACCCCTCACATTTCAGCAACCATTTTATTTTATCTTCTCAAGGGACAATACTATAGACATGAAACTCACTGTGCAGCTTGTATAGCAGTATAGATTCACTGTCCTCTGAAAATAACTTATTACTGTCAAAAAAGCTGCCTTGTTCTGATTACACTTTAAGTAAACATGTCAAAACTGTGTGTCAAAATTTAGTTTCAGGTTGTTGCTATATATATATATATATATATATATAGGGGTCGCCAAAAGCGTCATGCGGATCGAGATAACCGATGTTAAGTGGCAGATTTGCCCCCCCTTGTGCTCGAGATATTAGGGTTCGGGGACATAAAAGAATCGACATTACCGATTAAAAAATGCTTAGACAAAGCGAGAATTTGGTGGTTCCACTTCAAAAACGTCGACTTAATAGGGTTGGCGAGTTAACCGAGGTCGAGATAAGTGGGTTCCACTGTATGTATGTATGTATATGTATATATATATATATATATATATATATATATATATATATATATATATATATATATATACATACAGTTGTGTTCAAAATTATTCAACCCCACTGAAATTGATTGTTTTGGTCGGTTTGACATTGATTATGATCATTCAGTCATCCTGCTTACAATTAAATCAAAGAGGCACGTGTAGGTCAGACAAATATAACATAACATTTATAATGAAATAACCACAAATGTCTTTTCTGAGCTCACATCATTATCAGTTTTATTCAACCCCCAAGTGACATTCAATCTTAGTACTTAGTACAACATCCTTTTACAGTAATAACAGCTTTTAAACGTGAAGCATAGCTTGACACAAGTGTCTTGCAGCGATCTACGGGTATCTTCGCCCATTCATCATGGGCAAAAGCCTCCAGTTCAGTCACATTCTTAGGCTTGTGCACTGCAACTGCTTTCTTTAAGTCCCACCAGAGGTTCTCAATCGGATTTAAGTCTGGTGACTGCGATGGCCACTTCAAAATGTTCCAGCCTTTAATCTGCAACCATGCTCTAGTGGACTTGGAGGTATGCTTGGGATCATTGTCCTGTTGAAAGGTCCAACGTCTTCCAAGCCTCAGGTTTGTGACGGACTGCATCACATTGTCATCCAATATCTCCTGGTACTGAAGAGAATTCATGGTACCTTGCACACGCTGAAGCTTCCCAGTACCTGCAGAAGCAAAACAGCCCCAAAGCATGATTGACCCCCCGCCATGCTTCACAGTAGGCAAGGTGTTCTTTTCTTCATAGGCCTTGTTCTTCCTCCTCCAAACATAGCGTTGATCCATGGGCCCAAACAGTTCTAATTTTGTTTCATCAGTCCACAGAACACTATCCCAAAACTTCTGTGGTTTGTCCACATGACTTTTGGCATACTGCAGTCGACTCTTCTTATTCTTTGGGGACAGCCTGGGAGTTCTGGCATGGAGGCCTTCATTACGCAGGGTGCGCCGTATTGTCTGAGCAGAAACTTCAGTACCCACATCTGACAAATCTTTTCTCAGTTCCTCAGCAGTCACACGGGGACTTTTCTCCACTCTACGCTTCAGGTAGCGCACAGCAGTCGAAGTCAGCATCTTCTTTCTGCCACGACCAGGTAGCGTTTCAACAGTGCCCTTTGCCTTGAATTTGCGAATGATGCTTCCTATGGTGTCTCTTGGTATGTTTAACATCTTTGCAATCTTCTTATAGCCATTGCCCTTCCTGTGAAGAGTAATCACCTGTTCTCTTGTCTTCCTGGACCATTCTCTTGACCCCACCATGTTTGTAACCACACCAGTAAATGTCTAGAAGGAGCTGAGTATCACAGTCATTTTAAAGCTGCCTAATTGGTGCTTATTAGGCTTTATTGCTGCTTCCTGATATCCACAGGTGTTTTCAATACCTGATTGAAAACACTTCATTGAACCTCTGTTCTTCAGAGTGGTAGTCTTTAAGGGGTTGAATAAATATGTCAATGAAGAATTCACAAAAGAAACATTTACTACTGTATTACAAAACTAATTGATGTCATTTTAGTTGCATATGGTTCTTTAAGAAGTCCTTGTAGGATTTCATTCTGAATACAATTACAAATGTACACTAAATTCCCTAAAACCATTTACAGCATTGGGGGTTGAATAATTTTGAACACAACTGTATATATATATAGGTCATTTTACTTTGGCTCCGAAAATTGGGAGTTCAAATCCCAGCTACCCCAAACTCCAATACTCGGCCCCTGAGCAAAGCCCTTAATCCTATAGATGCTTAGTTATATTAATAAGATAAATGTATGTTGCTCTAGATTATATATATATATATATATATATATATATATATATATATATATATATATATATATATATATATATATATATACACACACACACACATAGTTTGCGACTTTTCATATGGAACCAGACTAAGAGTAACTCGCATCGTAACTCAAATCTAATTGTTGGCAAGAAGCCACAAGTGGCTCTTAAGATCGGATTAACATTTCAGTTTGTATTAATAAATTACATAAAAATTTTTGAAAAAGATTTCATTATTATCTTATTCATTTAAAGTATAAAACATTTATGACAAGTAATTCACAGTTTTTGTTACATTTTTTGCAATACAGTACATGTACAATTCCCCCAAAAGGAAAGCAGCAGTAAAAACCTTGCCATTTTGAGGTTGCACTGTGTGTGTGTGTGTGTGTGTGTGTGTGTGTGTGTGTGTGTGTGTGTACAGTGTATATATATATATATATATATATATATATATATATATATATATATATATATATATATATATATATATATACACACATACAATAAAATTTAATAAGTAAATGTAAATTTAAAGTAAAACTAATTTTTCAGGTTGCCCTGTATATATGTATATATATATATATATATATATATATATATATATATATATATATATATATATATATATATATATACACAATAAAATTCAATAAGTAAATGAATGAATAAGGATGATCTGATCAGTGCTTGATTTTCGATATATTTCAAATATATTTGTTTCCTGAAAACTTTTTCGTTTGCGCATTTATTTTACTCACAGTAATTAAGTCGTGTCGCCCAGACAGCAAGGCAAGACACATTATCATTTTTATTAGGGAATGTTGTATTCGAGGTGGCTCGGATATTTGGCTTTATATCTCAGCACAGCCGTACCTCTGAAGCACAGCAGGAACTTATCTGCATTTATTACCCTTTTCTCATTTCGAGGCCCTATGTGCGTTTCTGCTTTTTTCTTCCACAACCTCGATGCGTAGCTACACGGCTACATCAAAGACCTTTCTTATCTGCTTGTTATTTGAGAGGAGTACAAAAAAATGATAAAAAAAGAGCTAAATATCATACACAAACAAACACATGAATGGTTCGATGCACACACACACACACACACACACACACACACACACACACACACAAACATGATGCTGCTAGGAGATTTTTATACAAATAGTGTTTTTTTTTTATTTTATTTTTTTATTATTATCTTTTTCCTTGGCTGCTCACCACATCTGTACAGGAAGCTGTGTGTTTTGTTCTCTTCTCCGCTGCACCAGCTGTTACGGGATGAGAGCCTTTTTCACTCTGGTGTAGCTCCTCTCAGATGTCTTAATGAATCCAGGAACAGGGAAATGTACCAGCTGGAATTGAGCTGCCAAAGCTTCTCTCTTACCAGGAGTCTAGAAATGTTATCCTGCCACCTTGTCTCAGGTGATGGATGAACAGGAATAGATTTTCAACCTTGTGTGTTCTCGTGAGATCGAAATGCGCGTTCAAGTCCAGACAATTATTAGATATTTGGTGGGAG
The DNA here is from genome assembly GCF_014805685.1 of Silurus meridionalis. Lineage (NCBI taxonomy): Eukaryota > Metazoa > Chordata > Actinopteri > Siluriformes > Siluridae > Silurus > Silurus meridionalis. The sequence goes on from NC_060886.1 coordinate 5,316,124, forward strand.
GAAAGTGTGCAGATAGATGCACGGATGGATAGTGGATTGGATAGACTGGCAAAACCACAACGGGTTTAATCCCTGCTGCCTGGGATATAATACATCAATCGGCATAACCTTCAAAGTGAACTATAATCTTTTTAGCCTTGTCATGATTTTGTCATTCAGTTATCTCGATAATCAAATCTCAAATGCCTCCTGGTAAAAAATATGCCACTACATGCTGCTCTCAGAAGAACTTTTTAGAGAGAATTTTAATAGAATAATAAAAACAATAATAATAATGAAAAAATTATTTATATATATATATATATACATGGACCGAACAACTTGTGTGTAAATTTGTCAGTAATAATGTTTAGGTAGGTGGCACATGTCAAAGTAACATTCACATAAATACCAGGACCCACGTTTTCCCAGAAGAACGTTACCCGGATCATTACACTACATCTTCATTGAATCCTGGTAAAATAATTCCCCAAAGTAAGCGACTTAGAAATACTCAGGTGATTTATGAAAGAAAGATGATTCATCAGACCAGGCTTCCTTCCCCTGTTGCTCCATGGACCATTTCTGATGTTTTTCTGCCTATTTTAGCTGCTTATCTCTGGTGGTGTAGTGGTCAGAATGGGCACTTTGACAGCTCCATATGCAGTGGTCTTGACTGATCTGACCCTTTCTGTCAGATCCAGCATTTCCTTTTTTTTCACCAGTTTATGCTACAGTGGCACTTTTGTGTTCAGCAGTTGTCCTTCCTGTAAACATTTTTGTAATTACAGTACTACGGGTATGAATCTTACAACAGCGTATTATCGCCAATATGGTATTAAAAAAAAAGAATTGGAAGGAAAGGGACGTGTATTTTTCGTAAATTTGAGTTTTAAACTAGAAAATTTAGATTTTTTTTTTCTCAAAAAACTTGAAGATTTTGAGACTTGAATACAATTGAAAATCTATGGAACAAACTAAAGATCAAAGTTAATAGAAGAGACCCACGGAACTCGAATGTTTGTGTGGAAGAATGGGCCAAAATCAGACATGAGCAATGCAACTTGGAAATGTTAAGTTTTAAAATTTCCTGTCTCCTCCCCTTTCAATTCTTTTTCATCCCGTATTGGCCCTAATACGCCGTCGTAGAATCTTCACTGGTTTCACGATTCGATTATGACTATCATGTCAACGAATCGATTCAGTTCGATATTACGATGCATTAATTGCCTCATTAATTTTTAAAGTTACTGCAACTTGAAAACTCATTTTATTTTATTTGCTTCAAGAAAGTACACTTTCTGAAAGTAGCCAACTTCAAACATAACTGCAGACAGCAGGTCCAATTAGAACTAATAAACAGTAGTAAATACTAAAAGCAAATGTCAAGTACTGTACCTGAGTACTTATATATAGTGTAGAGTACTAAAAAAAAATGTATGTTAACAAATGTATAAAAATTTAATTATAACCCAAAATAAATTGGTCATTTATTGTGTGAATATGTTCAATCTACAAAAGCAAAACATTCTGCAGTGCTCTAATACAGTATATATATATATATATATGTATATATATATATATATGTATATATATATATATATATATATATATATATATATATATATATATATATATATATGTATGTATGTATGGCTGGACTTGGTACATCTGGCAGGCATCAGCATCTCAGGGTGAAAAGACTAATATTTAATTAAATTAATTAAACGATTAATCTCAACATCCCGCATAGGTGCTACAGTAACTACTTTATACAAGGAACCCTACAAGGCCTGCTGTATTGGAGATGCTTTGAGTCATTTGTCCAGCCCTTGATAAAATCAGTGAGATCCTTACTCTTGCAATTTGTCCTGCTTCCAACAGATCAACTTCAGAAACCGAATTATTGAAAAAAATTGCTGCTGATTATTTCCAACTCTGCTATCAATGTATTGAGATAATCACTACAATTGTTTTGATGTTATCGTATGGCTGATAGGTGTCACTGCTTTACCTGTTCAACATGAAAATCTAAAACTCATCACGCTTGAATCTATTTTCCACATAATGCCAGATTTTCAATCTGCTTGCATTCACTCCTAATTGGCAGTGGTTCCCTCTAGTCATCATGAATTGAGACTTGTTTGGGCTCTGCATTTGAGGGATGATCGTTGAGGGATCTTTGACGTATCTGAAATGATGTTTGACACGTCAATTCAATTAATTTTTATTTGTATAGCATTTTTAACAATTGACATTGTCTCAAAGCTCAAAGTAAAAGCTTTACAGAGACAAAACTGTTATATAGTTGCATATAAAAGTGTATGTGCCTTTGGTGCCTATAAGTTTCTTCCGTATAATTCTTGTTTGAAGTTTTTTTCCCCCTAATGAGCGAGCCTGTGGTGACTGTGGCAGTGAAAAACTCCCTGAGACGGCATGAGGAAGAAACCTTGAGAGGAACCAGATTCAAAAGGGATCGCATCCACCCCTGGGTGGCACCGAATGTCCATTCATTACATTTCCTTCATTGTGAGGTGTGCAGTAATAGTTGCTGAAATGCAAAACTGTTCATGCAGCCTGTGATCCTTTGCCATTATAGTAGACTGTTGATATGAATTGTAGTCAAAAAATAGATCTTGAGTTGCTTAGTAACTTCATGGATATTTAGGCTGTTCAGGTGGAACCATCCCCAGCTGTAAAAGAAATAACTTATAGGATAATTAATATAGTCTTATGAGATGACATGATTTGTATTGCAGCTCAGGAACAACGTACAGTATCACAAGGGCTCTCAAGGTTCTCTTCACACTCTTTTTTTTTTTTAATTATATAGCACTTTTTAAAACAGACATTGTCTCAAAGCAGCTTTACAGAAATTAACAGTGAAGGTGAATGGTGTATATTTATCCCTGATGAGCAGCCGTGGTGACTGTGGCAAGGAAAAACTCCCTTAGATGTTATGTGGAAGAAACCTTGAGAGGATCCAGATTTAAAAGGGAAACCCATCCTCATTTGGGTGACATCAAGAGTGTGATCATAAATCTTTCAACAATACAGAACACTGGAGAGTGAGAACTAACATGAGCACTGGAGTATAAGATTATAAGTAATGTTCTTTCTACAGTCTTATACAGTCATTATGGTTATAAAACTAGGAGCTACTGAGCAACTCATAAAATAGCTCAACATTTGCGATCATCACAGATCCAGCATCAGCTTCTCCATGCCAGAGCCTTTAAACACTCCAGGAGGTCCAATGTTAAAACTCCACACATGTAGTGGGATTCAATTGGCACTGGTACGTCTCTAGATGGTTCGGGAAGTTTGCGAGTTTGGCATCTACTTCTTTAAAGGTCCATAATCTTCATAAGGTGGGACGTGACTGGAGCTGGAGCAACCTCAGGATGCCTCGGGATGGGGAGAGAAAGAGAAGCAGTGGAGAGGAATTAGCGTAGCTGCTGTTCATGATATTAACAGCACATGTTGATAATGTGCATGTGATCAGATGTTCTGGAGCACAAGGTTATGATGTGAGACGTATGTTATGTGTAGGCTTTGCTAAAAAGATACGTTTTTAATCTGCACTTGAAATCCTGTTTTCCTGGAGGTTCAAATCATTAGGTGTCTGTCTGATTGTCTTGTTTTTTTATATCTCGAACCTTCAGGTCTTATCACACTTATTCGAGTCATCATTACACCGCATGGGCTGCAGCCCATCTGTCTTATGACTCACTCTATCAATTGGTCTGATGGATTTTATTATCTAATGTTCTTATCTATAATCTCAAAGATGTTTAGTAGGGTTTAAATCAGGACTTTGTACAAGACACTAAGGCTATTCAATTCAGAATGATTATCCAATATCTTCATGGAGCTGGCTTGATGCTCAGGAGCATTGTCATGCTGGAACAGATATTTGACGGATATTTCTAACTGAATGCTTCCAACTTTAACAGTAGTAATAGTCTAGGTCATTTATTAGCTAATTTAGTTTATTTTGATTCCCGCATTATTGCATTCTGTAATGAGGAAACCGGAAGACAGATGTGTAGACTAACATTTATCCGTTTTTCCAGAGAAGAACAGCTTAGCAGATGGTTCAGAGGGCATCTGATGGGCTGAAATTACCCAGGTTGGAGGGGACATTAGGTTTTTATTAATCTGCAGTTGAACTAAAACCCAGCATGGAAAGAGCAGGAAAGAGATGGGGTACATTTACATTTATGGCATTTGGCAGACGCCCTAATGTTTGTCATGTACATTATTTTTCTGCAGAGTACCAAAAACCCAAAAAAGAATAATTACAGCTCTTTTTTGGGCATCAGTGTGCTGACAGTGGACTGTGCTCCAAATCCAGGTTTACCATCATTAACCTCTGTGCTGTAGAACATCCAGAGACTAAGAACCCAGAAAAAAGAAGCTATTTGTTTTTAGGCTTTTAAACTCAGGTCTTGTTCCTATTACACTAAAGCTCTAACAATTATTATTGCGATTTTTAGTTTACTTTTTACCGTACTTTATTTGTTTCGTTCTAAATGTAATTACGTTTACCTTGAATTATTTTGTCTTTTTGTAACTGAATCTGTTTTTGGTTTTCACTGGAAAGATAATCCATATTTATTCTTGTTGTATGATTGCAACCTTCAAAGTGAGTGCATAAATAAAAGATTTATGACTGAATGTCTGAAACATTTTGGGAGGGAAACGAGGCCATTTTTGCGAAGTTTTTGGCCTTGTAGTTCGGTGGTGAGGACCATTTGTGTTACGCCTTCTCTGGACTCAAATTGTGGTTGCTTCTAAAGAGTACAACAGCAGCTCATAGTGGCCACAGAACTGAACTGCTTGGATTATTATATTATTAATTATAATTATTGTTATAATTATTATTACTATTGTTATAAGATTTGGGAATTAAAAAACTCATTATCAACACCTGTAAGAACAAATAAAACATTTTTTTGCTATTTTTTATAGATGCTATAAGATATTTTTTAGATTATCTATATTTTTGCTTGGAATTTGAAACATGCATTTCCAAATGTATTCCACCTTTTTCTCTTGTAATAATTTCCACTAAAATTTTTGAGTTTTGTAATCATTCATTTACAAGAGCATTGATGAGATCGGATTTTGGGTTCAGTCAGTGTTCCAGTTCATCTCGAAGATGTTTAGTAGGGTTTAAATCAGGACTTTGTACAGGACACTAAGGATATTTCAATTCAGAATGATTATCCAATATCTTCATGGAGCTGGCTTGATGCTCAGGAGCATTGTCATGCTGGAACAGATATTTGACAGATATTTGTAACTGAATGCTTTCAATTTTGTTAACAGTAGTAATAGTCTAGGTCATTTATTAGCTAGTTTAGTTTATTTTGATTCCCGCATTATTGCATTCTGTAATGAGGAAACCGGAAGACAGATGTGTAGACTAACATTTATCCGTTTTTACAGAGAAGAACAGCTTTGCAGATGTTCAGAGGGCATCTGATGGGCTGAAATTACCCAGGTTGGAAGGGACATTAGGTTTTGTATTTATCTGCAGTTCAACTTAAACCCAGCATAGAAAGAGCAGGAAAGAGGTGAGGCGACTTACAACTGAGCAGGGGAGGGTTAAGGGCCTTTCTCAAGGGCCCAGCAGTGGCAGCTTGGTGGTGGTGGGATTTGAACCTTCCAATACAAAGTCCAATGCCTTAACCACTGAGCTACCTCAGCACTGAGAAAGCTGGGAGTGGGTTTGTTTCAGCTGGACGTTTTGTCTAGACGGTGTATTACACATTAATTTTACATTTGATTTTCAGTGTGTTGTTTCACAGTAAGCAGAGCGACAGAGCCTTACACTTTGAAGTCATTATCTAAGGTGTATTAGACCTTTTTTCCCTCTAACTTTGAAATTCTAATTGGGAGTATAATATTAGCAGTGTGGCAGATTATTTTACAGAATATAAACCTGCCTGGTGTGTAATTTATTGGTCTGTATGAACTACAGTTAAAACTGTAACACTGTCTTTTTTCTCTAAAACCAGCTTTACACTTCTCCTGCCTCGTATTGTGCTTTGCTCTTGTTTTTTATATTGTACACTTTTTTGTCCTTAGTTCCTGGGGAACACAGAGGTCGATCAGCCCAAAGGAACAGAGGTTGTGAGAGATGCAGTTCGAAAACTCAAGGTTAGTTAATGTGTTTAATGACTGTCGAGGGCAACCTCACATTGACCATGTGCAGCCACTGCCAAGAATAGATGTCCTGAAACTTGTTTACCTGAATGAACTGTAGTGCCTATAATTCCACCTGTTGTCATAGTTTCAGAGTAGCATTGACTATGTTAAATTCAGTAAGAGAATAGCAGGATATATATATATATATATTACACTCAGCATTGAGTAAAATAACTACAAATATGATTCTATTATTAGACAGATGAGTTCTGTGAAATTCCTGTTCAGGTTAGGATGGATGGATGGATGGATGGATGGATGGATGGATGGATGGATGGATGGATGGATGGATGGATGGATGGATGGATGGATGGATGGATGGATGGATGGATGGATGGATGGATGGATGGATGGATGGATGGATGGATGGATGGATAGGTAGAGTAGTGGATAAATGTATTGTTGAATGGATATAGACTTATGAGTTCTGTAAAATCCTGTTCAGATTAATATGAAGGGGTAAGGGCGGATGAAGTGTTGTTCAAAAGGATGGATGTAGAGAAATAGAATAAGGTTGATTTGTGAATAGATAAATAGGTGGCTGGATAAAAGTATGGTTGGGTTCTATGTAGAACGTTTAGTAAGGTTTAAGAAAATTAGGATTATAGAATTAGGATTCTATTATTAGAGGGATGAGTTCTGTAAAATTCCTGTTTGGGTTAGCATGGATAAATGGATGGATGGATGGATGGATGGATGGATGGATGGATGGATGGATGGATGGATGGATGGATGGATGGATTGGACGATGAAGTGTTGTTCAAAAGGAAAGATGTTGACAAATATAATAAGGTTGATGTGTGGATAGATAAATAATTGGCTGGATGTATGGGTTCTACATTCCCATGATGAAAAACCCTTTATGGCTCTAGAATGTAAAAAGTGGCGGTTGGATGGATGCTGGATGGATTGAATAAGAAAAGATTGAATAAGGTTTCAACGTGATTCTCAAATGAATGCACTTTTTTCTTTTTCGTTAAGTATGGATGTAAACAAGAGGAATACTATGGATGGATAGATGATTTTAATTTCGATTTGTGCAGTTTCAAAGACACATCAAGAAGTCAGAGGGACAGAAGATCCCCAAAGTGGAGTTACAAATCTCAATCTATGGAGTAAGATACTTGATCCCAAAACAAAGGTGTGTTTATGTCTGTCTTTATCTGCTTTGTAATCTCTCTTTTTCTCAATCTCTGTTCTGTTCCTCTGTCTACAGGACAAAATTGAGCATTCATATAGATTTTTTATTTACTTTCCTTCTTATTGATTTCTGTTTACTGTCACTCTGTGGTGCTTATCATCTAAATGCTGCCTCAGGCAGCCAGTCAGTCAGTCAGTTAGTATCTCAGTATTTAGATTGATCCCCCTGATATCTAAAATAAGTTTTTGTTACGTAACGTAAGCAGGAGAAAACACTTCGCTTACCCCTTTTCATCACCCTGCAGAGCCTAGTGCAGTTCTGTATTGACTTCAGACACGGCTGTTGTCTGTATGATGCGTAATAATTACGAATGGATCGGTCCGCAGATGCTCAGTGAACATCTGGCGTGTTTCATCTTTTAATAGAATTTGCGGCGTTGTTGTATTGATGTTTGGTGTCGGGTAATTCATCTTCTGCAGTCATCTGCCCAGTACTTTCTGACTCATTGCTTCTCTTCGGTACTGCTATGCGCCTCTTGCTGCAGAATCCTTCCTTCTGCTATCGCTATAACACCAAACAACAGCCGATCAATGCAACATACAGCATTTCGAAAAAAGCTTAAAATAAGCTTCAGATAGTTTCAAGCTCGTGTTACAGGATTTTTCATTCAAGAGTGACCAGAAGAAGATTGCTTACTTCTAAATGTCTTATACACAGAAATAAATCACATCACCAAGTCTTCTGCGTCTGAAGTAAGGGTACATTTAAAAAAAAAAAAGAAAAGAAAAAAGTGGGCAGTGAGTGAAGGATGTGAGTTTAAATCCCAGCCACACCAAGCTTCCAATCCTGGGCCCCTGAGCAAGGCCCTAGCTGCTCTGTAGTATGAATGAGATAAATGAAAGTCACCCTGGATAAAGGAATCTGCCGATGGCGTATATGTTAATGTATTGGGGGTGTGGCTAGACGCTCAAACCGCTATTTCCTGGGAGAAATTACAAATCCTATTCCTAGTTCCTAATCACTTACACAGGTAGGCCTGGATTTCTCAGATGGCAAATTTAGGGAAAGAGGTAGCTCAGTGGTTAAGATGTTATACTTCTAATCAGGAGGTCTTAAGCTCAAATCCCAACACTACAAAGCTGTCACTGCTACGGTCTTAAACATGGCCCTTAACCCCTTAACTGTTTAGTTGTTTAAATGAAATAACTGTAAGTTGCTCTTTATAAGGGCGTCTGCCAAATCCTTTAATGTAATTGTCCAGAAATTTGACTCGTCTGTTATATAAAGGATAAAACGCTTGGGGTTGCAGTGTCAAAGCAAAAATAATCATGGCGCAGTGGTATATTCCATTTAATTACCCAATATTGGCACAACTTGTACAGTTTTATTCTTCTTACAATCTTCACAGCAATTTGGCCCAAGCTAGCATTTTTTACAACCGATTAAAAAGTTCCATTTAGTATTTTATATCCATTTTCTCAGAAATTAGTGTACAGCTTTACATTTAACTGTTACACTCTCCCTATTGCAGACTTGTCAGCCCTTTTAAACAGTTTGTCATGGGATTGTCATTTGCGCTGTCCATTTTTGTGAATGTACATTATATCAATTCTTTTTTCCATATTATTAAATAAACTACTACTTCTCTTCTCAGGAAGTGCAGCACAATTGCCAGTTGCACCGGATATCTTTCTGTGCAGACGATAAAACCGACAAAAGGATATTTACATTTATCTGCAAAGACTCTGAATCTAACAAACATCTCTGCTACGTGTTCGACAGTGAAAAATGTGTAAGATCACACACTTGTTGCTCATTTATGTGATTGTTTGGTAGGGGGAAAAATATTACGCTCTGTGTATACAGCTGTTTTGCCATCATCTTATTTATATATGTACTGTATATATATATATATATATATATATATATATATATATATATATATATATATATATATATATATATATATATACAGTACAGACCAAAAGTTTGGACACACCTTCTCATTCAAAGAGTTTTCTTTATTTTCATGACTATGAAAATTGTAGATTCACACTGAAGGCATCAAAACTATGAATTAACACATGTGGAATTATATACATAACAAAAAAGTGTGAAACAACTGAAAAATGTCATATTCTAGGTTCTTCAAAAAGTAGCCACCTTTTGCTTTGATTACTGCTTTGCACACTCTTGGCATTCTCTTGATGAGCTTCAAGAGGTAGTCACCTGAAATGGTCTTCCAACAGTCTTGAAGGAGTTCCCGAGAGATGCTTGGCACTTGTTGGCCCTTTTGCCTTCACTCTGCGGTCCAGCTCACCCCTAAACCATCTCGATTGGGTTCAGGTCCGGTGACTGTGGAGGCCAGGTCATCTGGCGCAGCACCCCATCACTCTCCTTCTTGGTCAAATAGCCCTTGATGCCTTCAGTGTGACTCTACAATTTTCATAGTCATGAAAATAAAGAAAACTCTTTGAATGAGAAGGTGTCCAAACTTTTGGTCTGTAATGTATATGTATATATATATATATATATATATATATATATATATATATATATATATATATATATATATATATATATATATATAAATGTATTTTTTTTATTGAATTACATTTGATGTTACATTCTACCCCATTTGTCAGGGCAAGTGCTGATATTTTAAGACTATAGTCTAGCCTTATAGTCTAGGTTACCACCATTTTTCCTATGAAGGGCCAATAATCCCAGTGGACTGAAGGCTGTGGTTGGAAGCTAAATGTTGCATCGTACCAAACATTGGATTAAAATTAAATTTGCTATGGTTTTTCTTATTTATGTTTTTATAAATTTTAAAATAAAATAAACTAATAGAAAAGATGTCTCTGTAATACAGAGTAATGCAGTATAATTTTATAATTTTAGTATAAAATCATATTTATTGCACAAAATTTAGTTTTTATTATTTTTTTTTCATATATGGCACGGTGGGCCAAATTCAAGGTCACCATGGGCCTACTTTGGCCCTCTCTGATCTAGCCTCTATCAAAAACATTAATTGAAGAACAATCTGAAACTCGGCATACAAATACGTATCTATTAATGTAACTTTTGAGCTGAAATCACAGCATAAAGTGAGAAATTGCTGTTTTATAAATTGTGATTATACTATTATATATGAAATATGTATAATAGTAATGATAATATATAATTATATTGTGTTTAAGTATTATATACTATTATACTGTATAATTTGTAATAATAATAATATAAATGTATATAAAAGTGCTGCATTGTATTGCTTTAATACAGTTGTAATAAATTTTTGATACATGTGTTCCTATGTTATTTAGGCAGAAGAGATCACTTTGACTATTGGCCAGGCATTTGATCTGGCTTACAAAAAGTTCTTGGAGTCGGGGGGGAAAGACGTGGAGACCAGAAAACAAATAGCCAGCCTGCAGAAAAGAGTAAGCTTTTATTTTTTTCCACTTAAACCTTAGTGTTGTAGTGTTTTCCACTTTCCTGAGACACATCCGCTGTAATGACAGCGCTTCAGTCATCAAACAAGACCTATCCTGAAAATTGCTTTCTTCCGAAACAATAAAAAACCCAAAGAAACGTCTCAGTGTGCATCTTGAGGAAAATGACTTCACCCTTTCTCCACCACAGATTCAGGAGCTTGAGAGCGAAAACTCGGAATTGAAAAAGCAGTTACAGACGTTGGAGGAACAGCTGCTCATTGCTCAAGTTCCTCCTGTAAGGACTGCATGGAATGTGTGTGTGTGTGTGTGTGTGTTATCATTTTCTTAAAAACTCTAAGCTATCTGATCTCTTTTTCTGCAGTTGCTTCACATTAACTCGACTAACAAGGCCTACATGCTGCAGAGACCCTCGTCTCTCTTCTGGTGTCACAATATGACCTCCTTCTCCTGTGTAGAAATCTCTTCTGTCACACTAACACCAATGAGCTCTCCCGACTCCAGCGTATCAGCTGGGGTTTTGACTCCTCCTCCCACCAAACCTGCTCTGCCAAAGCCTGTCACTGGAGCAGGGGTCCCTCGGCCAAGAGTAATAGACAAAACAAAACCAAACATTTTTTCTCTTCCTTCTTTGCCACTGATTTTCTCTTTTCTTTTTTCTTTGCTATAATACCAAGAGAAGTCTCTGTACTATATATATATATAATATGCTTTTTGTCTCTGTGCCTTGGTGTTTGAGAATGTGTTTGTAAAATGATCATAAAACATTAGGAAATGTAATTTCATTTATACACATATTTAGATTGTATAGACAGGGATGTGAAGTGTATGCCAAAAATGAAGCACTACAGGTTTGCTGTTATTGGAAGGTAATCAACAAATAGATGATTTCACTTGATATAAACAGGAATTGTCGCCATGCAGTTAATTCTTTTATCACAGAAATTTATACATACATATATACATATATATACACACACACACTATAAGCACCAAAAGGTATGTAGACTCTTATCCATCACACCGTATGTGGTTCTTTTCTTAATTACAGCTGCAAAGTTGGAAATAGGCAGTTGTCTAGAATGTTTCTGTAAACTATAGTTTTACAATAAACCTGTTCCAGCATGACAATACTACCGTACATAAGATCCAAGAAGAAATACAATGTTAAGGTAGTTGAAGAATTCATGGAACCCTGACCTACTCAACCCCACTGAACATGTTTGGGATGAACTTGAATATTGAATGAACTCAAGACATATAAATGATTATAAAATCTAGAGGAACGACTTCCCAAAACAATAGAGCTAACTGTAACAGCAGTCACGTGTGTGAGTGAATGTCAGGTGTCCATATCTTGTAGTTAGAGCCACATAAGAAGGTCCTGTTATCAATCATCTTTCAGCAGCTATAAACAGCCTGTCCCTTACCAGCACTTAATTTTTTTCATGATGTTAATAATACAAAAAAATACAGTAGAACACAAAATCCTCCATTCTTTCTGGAAGTTACAGCTTTATCTGTGACTGCCGTGAAGCCTGTCAATTAAAACACCTTCCGTTATTGTTTCACAAAAATACATCAGTTATTAGTGATTATACACTTTCTCTTAAATACACATTATTTAATTAGCTTTTTATTTGAAATAGCTTATCGGAATTTTCTTGAACATTATAAACAGCCACTGGTTCCATTCTACCAACAGATTTAAGTGAATTTACTGGTTTTCCAGTAGAGAAGATTTTCAGAAAAGATTTTTCCCACATCCTGTTAGAAATTTAGCCTCTTAAATAATCTGGTATTTTAGCAGAACTTGTTCTGTATTCAGAATATCAATCAGTCCCAAAGGTTGAGGTCAGAACTCTCTATGAGGCCATTAAAGATCTCCCACTCCAGTGCATTGTCATGCTGGTTTGGGTCTCCTTGTTGAAGTGAAGGGACGCTACTGCATCCAAAGACGTCCTATACAATGGTGTGCCTCCACCTTTGTGGCAACAGTTTAGTGAAGAACCATCTATTGCTAAAAAAGTCTTATATACCCCAATATTTTTATGTCCATATAGTGTATATATACAGTATATACCACAATATAAAGTACGTAATATAGAAGTTGCTAATCTTGTTTCTGCTCGTCTTTCCGTTAGGGGGGCAACAACTCCAAAGTTTCCACAGATATTTTCGACATGGTTCCCTTCTCTCCAGTGGCTCCCATGGTTCCACAACCAGCCAGTAATTCTTCACCTCCGACACCTCCAGCGAGACCAGCAGAGATCAGTCAGTTTCTCCTACTGTACTCATTTGACTCGTTTAAAGGGTGTTATTGACACACATTGTCTTTCATTGTTCTACATGTCTGCAGTATTCTCCCAAACCACTATATGGTTAACAATAAAAGTGTAGCATGATCATCTGTCCTATGGTACTCTGGATAACCAAATTATCTGGATTTCTTCTTCTTCTTTCGGCTGCTCCCATAAGGGGTCACCACAGCGGATTATCCGTCTCCATACCCCCCTGTCCTCTACATCTGCCTCTTTCAAACCAACTACCTGCATGTCTTCCTTCACCACATCCATAAACTTACTCCTTGGTCTTCCTCTTTTCCTCCTTCCTGGTGGCTCCATCCTCATCATTCTTAAACTGATTCTACCCCATGTCCCTCCTCTGCACATGTCCAAACCATCTCAATTTCACCTCTCTCACCTTGTCTCCACATGTGCTATCTCTCCCAAGTTTATTAGGATTTAATAGGATTAAATGCATTGCCAATGCTAAGATATTCTTCAGACTGTGCAGTTGTGAATAAAATTACATTACATTTGACATTTATGATAAAAGCCAGTGTAATTGCTATCCGGATTACTTTTTTTTTGTCTTTTTACTTAGACAACTTTTTCACATCCTCGTCCATCTGATTTCATCAAGTTTCTTACACAAAATGATTGGCCATTAAAGCATCCATTAAGGTCCTATTATCTTCAGTAGGAACCATATTTCCATCAGCGATCAGTATTCATGATAATGATTTGGGAAGGTTATTTTCTCCACTGTGGTCTGATATACGTCACTGATTAAAACTGCAGGATTAAAGATTAAATCGTCTCACTGATGTAGTACTGTTCTAGCATAGTGCTCATTATATGGCATTAGAGTTTTTTTACATCCTTTTCTGATTGAGGATCTGATGGTGAGGTGTAGAATACTGTCTGCTCTATTTTAGTGTCTGTTTTTAGTTTAGTATTTTATTTTTCTAAAGCAAGTGGAAAATATCCTGGGATTTTCATAGCTCGGGAAAGCGCCTTTAAACACAATATTTCAATTAGATTCGGTTTGACGTGTTTAGTGATTCCAGGATTCTTTGGGTGTTAAAACAAAAAGCAAGAGCTTCTTTTCTCATTCACCATTTTTCAGTGACATCATATTAATGAGAAATCTAATGCAGGCGTAATTTGACGTGTTGGTACAAATGATGGACTCCAGCAGTAGCAGTTAATTACAGCAAATGCTTGGCTAGTTAGTGATCAGTAAAAGCATTGATGGTGGGATTAGCATGAGAAGCTGAACAGTATGAATGGATAGCACAGATGAGGAAGTGAAAGATCTGGACAGAATATAGGACTATAATGTTGCTGCATCACTTTGTATACTGTAGGTCTCGATTAGCAGAGAAAGAAATTCTACTGGTGACGCTTTCAGTAGTATACAGTGGAACCTCGATACTCGTGACCTTGGCATTCATGACGTCGAAAGTACGTGACTTTTCATTTGGAACTGGACTGAGATTAAAACTTTCTTTCGGCTTCTCCCATTAGGGGAGAATGAGAAAGCTTTTTTTTTTTTTGTTTTGCTAAATTATGGACTGTGATTTGTTACATTTTTAACCATAATGTGTATAACCATATTGATCAAAATTCTTTAACACTCCTGGATAGGCCAGGAAATGTCTTAACTTACAATATTTAGTATTTTAAGATCTTAAGTTACGATGGGGTCATCCGAACGCATCTCCACTTTAAACCGGGGACCACCTGTATTTATTTGGAAACATTTTATTTTGAAAGATTTTAGTACATATTATAGTAATATTTGTTCATATTTGGTGTCCTTAAACATAAAAAATAGTCTCTTTCTACTCCTAAACCCTGGTACTGATTTATTATTCTCTACCATATTACCCTTTTCAGCCTTGTTGATGGATTTGTGTTCATGTTGTGTTCTTCAGGAAGAGACCTGTTTGGCGCCGAGCCCTTCGACCCTTTCATTTGCGGCGGTGCCGACTTTCCCCCAGACGTCCAGTCGCGGCTGGATGAGATGCAGGTGACTGCATGTCTCTGAATTATAGGCGAATAATTATACAGTGATCAGCAAAATAAATCATTTCAGCATATAGACTGCTGCATGTAGGCAGCTGCTGGAGCAGACGGCATGCCCTGGCACTGACACAAAGTATTGAATCCCATCGGCTATTTCCATACATAATAATCAGAGGAAAATCTCTCCCAGCATTTCTCCATAGCTGAGTCATGGATCGTTATGAGGACATGACTTTAGCACTCTCACTGCAATGAATCTTTGCGTGTTGTCCCAGCTGTGTAGCTCCTGCTGTGACCACTGCTGTGATGTATGAACTTAGCCTTGATCGCGACCTGAACACATGCACTAAACAAAACTCTGTTGTCTTCATTTTTAACCCTAAGTTTGATATATCATGCCCTTATCTTGTGAAATTAATGCCCAGATCATTAATCTGCAAGCATATATTCATCTTCTGCTATTAATATTTCAGTAACTATAGTGAAACTGAAATTGGTTCAGACTTTTTACAGTGTCTTTACTGGGGTGTCAGTCTACGTCCACAGAAAATGACAGTGCGGCTCTCACTATCTATGTATAGACAGAATTGATGATTCAGCTGTCTTACCTAAATCAGTCCACCTCTTAATACCACTCCACTGCTATAGAAACCATCAATATTATAGAGAAACGCAGTAGAACAGAGCACTGCAGTAAGAATGATGTCATTACTAAAGCAAGAAACACAAAGAATACAAATCAACACGTCTCCTTTCACTGTAGCCACAGCTCCACCTCCTGCATACATCATCTCTAACAGAAGCAACGATATAACCGCATAAAATTACCCTGGGTTTTCCCTGCATATGTGTTTTTTCCATGCTTTGCGGTTTTCCTGGGGATTTGATATGAAGGCAAATTGTGTGTTTCTGTGTTGAGTTCTAAAGAAAAGAAAGCACAAAAGTATAAATGGTTAACGAAAAAGCTTAACAACTGTTTTGAACAGTTTTGCCCGACCTTTTCACCAAGTCCAGCTTTTTTGAAAGGTGAATAGTTGCTTCCTCTGTGTTTAGGGTCAATCAGGGTAGGATTTCGTCTTCCAAGACTATACAGTCCCCTCTACATATTTTAAAAGCACACACACATTAATTCAGTGTACACTCACTATGAGCAAATCACATCTCTGTGCCATCGCATACATGTTTGCTAATTGGTAAAATGTCTACTTCAGCTCAAGTTGATCACAATTTTCACACTATTTTCTCTTCTGGATTGATTGATATAGTCAATTTTTTTGGTGCTAATCGGGTAACATGAGTGACTGCAATCAGCAACTAAGAAGATCTTATAGGTTGTAGAAACCTACCAGTAGGAAAGTGGTAGCTCAGTGGTTAAGACTCTGGGTTACTGATTGGAAAGTAGAAGGGTTCAAGCCCCAGTATCACCAAGCTGCCACTCGGGCCCTTGAGCAAAGCTCTTAACCCTCTGTGTTTCAAGGGTGCTGAAGCATTGCTGTCTCCAGCTTTCTACTATCGCTGGGAAGAATTTTACTGTAATGTACATATAAGTAAAAGGAGATACAGTTGAACTATGTAGTAAAATGAGCTTTTGACTTGGTGCCTTTTCCTTAGAATGTTCAATTACTTTTTTCCTGCCTCAATCTAAATTATTAAATATTTACAATATGGATTTTATGGATTTTCATATTATGATTCTTTTATCTGTGTAGATTTCTTGAGTTAAGACTCATATCTGGTTAAAATTGTGTTGAACAAATATAAATGATGAATCTTTATTTTTTTTTTTAGGTTTCTACAATTCACAAGCTTTACTTAGTTGGTGATTGTAGGCTCTGTATGGCAGATAAGCACCACCAAAAGTAGACTTTATCAATCAATCCAGGAGGGAAAATGGTGTGAAAGGAAAATGAGCTGAATCTGAAAATGACATAAATAAATCACCAGAATGTGGCGCTGTCTTACAACACATATGGGTTTCAATCACATCTAGAAGGCTGAAAAAGGGAGAAAAAAATAATGAGCCAGGTTTTTTCCAATTCGCAAACAAACTGCATGTAATGTTGTTGAGACATGTCGTGATGTATGTTGTCTGTTTTTTTTTCCACATAATGTGCTGCCATTTTTTTGACATGATGTGACACAACCTTGATTAGAGGGAAGGGCTCTTATTATTTATTTATTTTTACTGTATATTGATTCTTACCCTTAAAAAAATTGGATAAATACTAAATATGCAAGAAGAGCCATTGTTCAGATTTTTGGTATCCAGGTTTATTTATT